>NC_134842.1:14859971-15160908 GCF_965363235.1 Mytilus galloprovincialis
ATGACATCTATAATCTGATCATGTAACCTACCTGTTGATGCTGAGGAATCATTCATAACATCTATAATATGAACATGTGGCCCTCAGTCATGTGACCTACCTGTTGATGCTGAGGAATCATTCATGACATCTATAATATGAACATGTGGCCCTCGGTCATGTGACCTACCTATTGATGCCGAGGAATCATTCATGACATCTATAATCTGATCTTGTGACTCATCTGATGATTCTTTATTTATTGTTTGTACACTGCATATATGAAAAATAAATAAATTAGTAGGTTAATAAATAGGTAAATATATTTCTTAATGCAATAATATATCAAAGGAAATATTTGTCATTTCAGGACTTCTTATTGCTGACTATGCGGTATGTGTTTTGGTCATTCTTGAAGGCTCTAGGTGACCTATAGTTGTTAATTTATCTGTGTCATTTGGTCTCTTGTGGAGAATTTATTCATTGGCAATCATACCACATCTTCTTATTTTTATATAGAATATTTATTTATATACTAGTAATACAGATTATACAAGATAATATTTTATTCAGCATTGTACAACAGATGTTATAAATCATCTTGTTGAAATACAACATACTTTTTTAAAACAATGTGGCATCCTATTTTGTAAAGTTTTCAAAATTAATCAATAATTAGTCTATTTTGTTCAAAGGCATAGGTCTGATATTAAATTATTTCTTTTGTTAAAGACCATATGTACACATCATGTACATGTTCTTCAAACAATCGTATAAGCTTATATATATGTGACGTTTTTACTACAATACCTAAATATTACATACAGGTACTGGTGATTTTATACCACAAACCTTTTAGTTCCTAAAGTTTCACCACCAATTCTCAATTTCAGTTTTATTGATGGTTTTGGTGATGACAATTCTTCGAGATCACCTTCCTTTTTCTTTTTATGCTTTTTCTTATGTTTTTTGTGTTTCTTGTGTGAGCTTCCTGGAGGAGAATCTGTAAAATATAAAATTTCAATCATTATCTACCATGTCTACAGATGTCAAACTTTTAGAAGTGAATTTATACATGTTATACATCACATCTTAAGTACATTGTATCTTAAACATGCTTAACTTGATCTTTGGTGTTATCAACAAATACATGAAGAGGTCCTGCAAGCAGAGCTCACAAAATGATACCAACTTCTCAACATAAATCAAAGAGGATCTGTAGATACAAATGGACAATACATTGTCCAGATACAATGTATTTTCAGACGCATCAGACAACCAGTTGTTGGGTTGCTGCCCCTGAATTTGTAATTTTAAGAAAATTTTGCAATTTTTGGTTAATATCTTAAACATTAGAATAGATAGAGATAAACTGTAAACAGCAAAATTGTTCAGAAAAGTAAGAGCTACAAATAAGACTTGACCAAAGTTGTCAATTGGTCTCATAAGGAGTTATTGCCCTTTAAAGTTAATTTTTCACAATTTTTTGTAATTTTTGTATCTTTTAGTTTTTCAAAAAATCTTTTCACACACATCAGACACCCTGTTGTTGGGTTTAGCCCCTGAATTGGTAATTTAAAGGAAAATTTTCAGTTTTTTTGTCATTATCTTTACTGTTATATTAGATAAACTGAAAACAGCAAAAATGTTCAGAAAGTAAAATGTAAAAAAGTAAGCTCTACAAATAAGTCAGATGATCAAAATTGTCAATTGACCCTTCCATGAGTTATTGCCCTTCGAAAATGTTAAAGAAATTTTTGACAATTTTTCATAAATTTTTGTAATCTTTAAAAAAAATTCTTCTTTACCGATCATCTAAACTGATTTTGTCATGAATTCTATTCTTGTCTTCAATCAAATGTTGGAGAGTGTCCGTTGTTGAAATTTATATGCACATAGACCAAGGTAAGGGATACAAGTCAAATCGGCACCCATAGAAAAAGTCAAATTGGCACCTGGTTACAGGAGCATCTAGTCAAATTGACAATACTTATATTTAAGTTTGTAAAGGAAACTTAAGGGTTGATATAAATGGCTAAGTTGTTCTATTAAGTTAAGAAATTATTTTTCTATTAAGGTATAAGGAAATTATACTAGGATAATACAAATTTTGTCTCAAATAGGTGATAAAGTAACTATTATGTAAGCTACTGATTTTCTCCCTAACTTAACTTGTTGTGTGTTTTTTTCTTGTGAAGTAGGAGATATAAGGCTACTGGTGCAGTGTAAGGAAACTTGAGTGAAGTACCAATAAAGTTGTGCATATTGGTTTAATTTAGAATGAACAATAGAAAGTTGAGTTATATGCTGAGTAACAAACTGCCACAGTAACATTGATAATTTGGTGGTACACGAAGTAATTTTTAGATTTTAGTATATGCCACAGTACATGAACATGATGAACTTTTAAAGTAATGGACATTGATTAGTGTATAATTGATATAACATGTGTGATTTATATGGAGTTCAAATGTATATAGTATGGTGATGGAACAGTTTCCTGCACGTTTACAAAAGTGATTTGACATTAAGTTATTTTAAAGTTTTATGTTTGAATTGAGCTCCCAGCTGGGATCGCAGCCTTAGCTCAATTTGGATAAGACCAACTGCCGTTGCGTTGTAAATTGGTGGTGGGTACGCCAGGCTGTGTTGATATCCATTATTCCAGTATCTAGAACAATATATTTAGGCGAAATAATACTGGTTTGTGCACCCATCATATACACTGTATAATATTCCTGCACATGCACACAGTTGCTTACAGTTAATCAGTTGCTTATCTGTGCTACACTACAGAAGTAGTGATACTCTAGATAGTGGAGGGAAGAATAGAGAAGAAGAAGAAGAAGAAGAAGGATAGCCTGTTATTTTATGTATTTTGACTTTTTTGTATATTTTTATATTCTTAGTAATTGATATCACTATTAGTACATTAAACACTTCTAACATGACTGCCCATTTGACTATATCAAGTGCTGATTTAACCAGGTGCCAATTTGACTAGGTGTCGATTTGACGGTAAACGGACAGAAAGTCACAGGACAAAAAGTCACAGGACATAAAGTCACAAATTTGGTAGGACAAAAAGTCACAGGACAAAAAGTCACAAATAATTTATTGACAATTGTTTTAATATATAAGAATATATCTTGAAATATTTACTTTTAAATACATATATTCATATTAAAGTTTAGGAAATGTGTCATTATACTTGAAAAATGAAGATTTATTTAATTTTAATCATGCAAAAGATGTTTTTCTTGGCACCATGAAGCCATTTAAGTGCCAAGTCACTTTGACATTTTGTTTTTTTAACAATTATTTGATAATCTTTGATATTTTTTTGATATATTTTGTTTAAAAAGCTGGTTTATATACAATAGTTTAAGAAAAATACAAAAATATTTTTGTAGAAATAAGCGTTATTTATTCAAAGAAAATAATCAGAAAAAATGAATTGTGACTTTTTGTCCTGTGACTTTTTGTCCGTGACTTTTTGTCTGTGACTTTTTGTCCTGTGACTTTCTGTCCTACATTCGATTTGACGATACCGGGTATCGATTTAACCGGGTGCCGATTTGACTAGAATTCCAAGGTAAGCGACACATAGACTAGAGCCTCTTATTGTTTTTGACATCTACAAACGGTCAACAGTTATATAAAGAAACACCTACCGATGATTAGTTCTTCCTCTGTACCAGATTCTTTCCTCTTCCCCATATTATAGAAGGCTAAAAAGCTTAAAAAATATTGTGAAAAGAAGAGACTTGTGTGTTTTTTTGACCGGAAGTAAATACAAAATTTCCGAACAGAAATTACTATGCAGTCAAATATCCTCAACTAGGACCAACTTTCATTAAACCGGATCTTTGTTTTGTGTGTATATTGTATATTCTTCCTCTATAGGAACACCACCATGTAACATGGACAACTGAACCGTGATACTGCTTTTAGAGATATGCTTCTTTGTATTTCTTGCAGGTTTCGTTATTTTCATAGTAATAACATTCTAATTAAAAACAATATTTACACAAATTTTAACCAGATGCTCCTCAGGGCGCAGCTTTATACGACCGCAGAGATCGATCCCTGAACAGTTGGTGCAAGTACGGACACACCATACAGCTCTGAATTTGGATTGTGATTAAATATTTGACAAAGAATAGGTTTCTGACACAGAATGAATGTGGTCTAATCAGAGACATATAATACAATTGTTTTATATGTCTCTGGTCTAATGAACTTTAAAAAAAATTTTGCTTTTGAGCAATACACTCTGTTGAATATTAATCGCCTAAAAAATATTTGAAGAAAATTTTATTTTAATTTCTGCAATCTGAAAAGAGAAAAATTGTACCCCATAAATTTTTATTTACCCCCCCCCCCCCCTTTTCTTCACCTCCCCCTTTCCCTTATTCCAAAAAATAATCTCAATTCAAATTTCTAATGGAGTTTTTAACAATAACTACTTATTTAAATACATCATAAAATATTAGAATATGAAATGACATTCTTTTTTACAGCTAATCATCTCAAGACAATCATCATTTCTTAATACATAATTTTCAAACGGTGTAAGGGAGAAAATTACACATATATTTAACAATATTCTTTAAATTCAAATTGGATTACCTCCCTCTCAATGCTTTTAAATTGTCAAAATTGTCCTTTAACCAGAAAAAACCTTGTTATCCCCCTTTATTTTGCCCCAAATTGCTAAATGATATAAGTCATAACCCCATAACCATCCCTTTGAAGAATGGGAGCTTTAGGTATAATTTCAGAGAGATTTGTAAACTACAACAAGTTATTGTCTGGAAACTAGAAAAATGCTTGTTTTATGGGCCCTTTTATGGTCCCTAATTCCTGCATGAATGAGACAATAACGCCCAAAAACAATTAATCCCAGCCTTCCTTTTGTGATATGGAACTTTTTGCAATGTCGGAGAGCATTGGCGGATCCAGTGGGGGGGGGGGGGGGGGGGGGTCCGGGTGTTTGAATCCCCCTTTTTTTTGGCCGATCAATGCGTTTGAATGGGGACATATAGTTGAAACCCCTCCCCCTTTAAGATGGCTGGATACGCCCCTGGAGAGATCCATACACTAGCACACAAGTTATTGTCCAGAGACTATAAAAAAATGCTTGTTTTTGGCCTCTGTTGGGCCCTTAATTCTTAACTGTTGACACCATAGACCCCAAAATGAATCCAAAACTTTTACTTGTTGTATCAAACATTGTGGTGCAATTTCAGAGCAATTGCAATACTTATACACATGTTTTTATCCTGAAAGTAGAAAAATGTTTGTTCTGAGGCCCTTTTGGGCCCCTAATTCCTAAACCGGTAGAACTATCATCCCAGGCTTTCTTTTGTGGTATTGACGTTGTCATTGTCCTGAAACCAAATATATCTTCGGACGACGCAGACGACGACGACACACTGACAGACGACGTCGACATCATACCATTATACGATCCAAAAAAAAAAGTTTTCCGGTCATATAAAAATGAGCGTAAATGACTTCTAAATGCTAAATGGGTATCTTCATGTTCGCAAATTTTTCATACAATCATTTACAAGGTTTTCGGTTTATCTTTTACATCAAGTGGACTTCAAGCATGGAAAAATGGAAAAGAAGAAAAGTACAAATTATCAGTCACTTAATTTTGAAACTGTATTTCAATTATAAAGATCTGTATCGACTTCCATTCCAAGCCGTATCATCTCAATTCTCACTGATGATACATGTAGGTCTATAAGTATATGAACACTTTATAATTCATTTCAATACAAAAAAAGAATTACAGGATCAGTGTATCGCTTTCACGTGTGTATAAATGTCACCATGTTGCCCGTCATGTATTGAAAATGTTCATCCTGTGTGTATCACTTGGAAAGATTCTAATTGAAATATAATATGAATAATATGAATGCATTCTTTATGTGCCTGTTCCTAGTCAGGAGCATGTTGTTCAGTGTTTGTCGTTTATTCCTGTCTGTCAAATTTGGTTTTTGTAACTGATTGCTTTCTTATACATTAGGCCGTTAGTTTTCTTAATTAAAAATAGCCGACCATATGGTATGTTTTGTTTTTATGATTGTTGAAGGCCGTCGAATGAATCAACATTTATACCAAAATATACCAATCTTAATGATCTAACACTGAACAGTATCGTAACTATATCCCTTCTGAATAAGCCGGTCTATTTAAAGTAAAATTGAGAATGGAAATGGGGAATACGCCAAAGAGACAACAACCCGACCATAGAAAAAAACAACAGCAGAAGGTCACCAACAGGTCTTCAATGTAGCGAGAAATTCCCGCACCCGGAGGCATCCTTCAACTGGCCCCTAAACAAATATATACTAGTTCAGTGATAATGAACGCCATACTAATTTCCAAATTGTACACAAGAAACTAAAATTAAAATAATACAAGACTAACAAAGGCCAGAGGCTCCTGACTTGGGACAGGCGCAAAAATGCAGCGGGGTTAAACATGATTGTGAGATCTCAACCCTCCCCCTTACCTCTAGCCAATGTAGAAAAGTAAGCGCATAACAATACGCACATTAAAATTCAGTTCAAGAGAAGTCCGAGTCTGATGTCAGAAGATGTAACCAAAGAAAATAAACAAAATGACAATAATACATAAATAACAACAGACTACTAGCAGTTAACTGACATGCCAGCTCCAGACTTCAATTAAACTGACTGAAAGATTATGATTTCATCATATGAACATCAGGCACAATCCTTCCCGTTAGGGGTTTAGTATCATACCATCATAACATATATGAGAAGAACATAACCCGTGTCATGCCAACAACTGGTTTTTGAATAAATGTGTTTAGTTCCGATGCAAAGACCCTATAAGTGAATAAATATTAACGCCAAAATATGCAATCTTTAATGACCTGACAACAGTATCGTAACTATATCCCTTCTTAATAAGTCTATTCAAAGGTTTTGTTAGTTTTTGAGGTGAATACTGACACCTTTGTGCTTTATAAAGAATATTTCCATAAAAAATTGGATGTGAAATACCTGAACGTATAAGAAGTCTGCATGTTGAGCTATATTTACGAATGATGTCCTTATACCGATGATAAAATTAAGTAAATGTTTTGACTAGTTTGTGATATCGAAAATCCTGGTGTAATAATTTTTCAGTAATACATAAATTTCTCTCGTTAATATCTAAAACATTGTTACATACACAAGCGAATCGTACAAGTTGAGATATATAAACACCGTAAAGGTTTGGTTAGCTTTTAGAGAGAATGACGACATGCTTGTGCTTTGTAAAGAATATTATCAAAGATTAGATGTGAAATACAGACTGAACGTATTAGAAATCTCCATGTTGATTTATCTTTTACGAATCATCATGTTAAAAAATAGTAAATGTTTTGACTAGTTTGGAAAACCGTCTGGTGTAATATGTTTAAAGGTCATATTATATGGGCACAGTATATCCATGGAAGTAATATTGAGAGGAATAACATCTTCGTCACTTCCATGGTCACATGAACACGGATTCAATGACAATCATACCACTATGACCACATGATCTTCTTTTTTCTCATATCAATGAGGTCGAATTATTCTCTTGCAAGTGAATAATTCTTCAGTGTTGATTTTAATTTATTTAGCTTGTATGGACAAAAATTGAACAAAACTGGCTTCTAAAAGCGAATTATTATTTCACCTTTTCACTTTTATTAATGATTGAAATAAAATCAAATAGAATATACGTTGATCATGCAACATTTCAATCTTATTTCAACGTTTATATTGCCTGCTGGGTAAGCACTCAGCTAGACAAAATTGTGTAAAAATCAATGACATGACCATCTTCTTCTTCCCATAGATATATTTCTTCTCTGATAGCCTGGAGTACACTAACCTTACTATGTACAAAAGTTGGTTTAACCCGGCATATATTAATGACATGAATATGAACAAAAACACATTATATATAGAATTAAATCACTGTAAAATATTTTCTACGTACATTAAAATTAGGAACTTCAAAGATTTTTTTATCAAGTTTAAGTACTTTTTACAGGGCATGCTTTAAAATAAAAAATCTTTACATTAAAAAAAAGTATCGTAGAAACACCCATCACGTGTTTATGGTGTATTAATTCTATAATGACACTGTCTCACCAGTGATACACACATGTGCTACTTTCAAATTTTCACAGCGATGCAGGAAAAGATACAAGGGAATCCGAATGGAACGTTATATAACAGTATTATTTTGGCCTAGTTGTAGATCTATTACGATACATAACATAGACTTGATGCATTTGAGACAAAGTTCATTTAAACGTCTCAGATTAACCTAAAATGACCGATACTGAAATATGGCCAGAGAAATTCGACGGAGCTGTTTATGGTTTGACAGTTGTTATAACATCCAGCTTTTTATTTTATGTATTGGGTAGAATTGCACATGTTCTTACTCCTGCCAGTGCATGTCACTCTCCCTGGAGATGGAAAAACATTTCAGTTTCATTAGTCCATGCTGTTATTGTTGGTACATGGGCTTGCTTAAGGTAAATTGTATTTAATGCCTTCACTTTTTTGTTGTTTCTTGGACTTATTTGCTATGAATGATCATGAATCCCTTATAGGATTCTGTGTCTAAACTCCAAAGTGATTTTCTGACTTGGCCACCCTCTGTCAGAGTCTGGAGCTGTTTTCAAATTGGACAATTGTTGACCTCTTTAGACTCAGAATCTCAAAATGGATTAGAACATTGACAGTCAATGTCTAGATATGATTAAGTTATTTAGGTAACCCTGTCATGCCTGTGTACACTGTATATCAGTTGGTGCTTTGCTTTTGCGCCAATTGGCATTTCATTTGCATCAAAAAATCTTTCATTTGCGCAACAAACCATATTTCATTTGCACCAAAAATAAAACCTTTCATTTGCACCAATAATACAGGTAAATAAAGGTAAATAGTATTAATTTTTTATTTTTTTTCTCAGAAAACACTTTAGAAAATAAATACAGGTTTTTTTTTTAATAATAAAACATATTCCTCAGAATTCAGTCATCTTAAAATCATACACTTATAAAACTTTGTTAAAACACAGTTCTGTTACTTTGAACATATTTAAAAAGTAGCATAATTGCGAGACAGTTGTATGCATGACCACTGCCCTTTTCTCGATCTTGATATCTATATCACTAATGGAAAGCTGAATACTAAAATTTATGATAAAAGGGATGATTTTTCATTTCCTATCGTTAATTATCCGTTTTTAGATGGTGACGTTCCCTTGTCACCATCTTACGGTGTTTATATATCTCAACTTGTACGATTCGCTCGTGTATGTAACAATGTTTTAGATTTTAACGAGAGAAATTTATGTATTACTGAAAAATTATTACACCAGGGTTTTCGATATCACAAACTAGTCAAAACATTTACTAAATTTTATCATCGGTATAAAGACATCATTCGTAAATATAGCTCAACATGCAGACTTCTAATACGTTCAGGTATTTCACATCCAATTTTTTATGGTAATATTCTTTATAAAGCACAAAGGTGTCAGTATTCACCTCAGAAACTTACAAAACCTTTGAATAGACTTATTAAGAAGGGATATAATTACGATACTGTTGTCAAGTCATTAAAGATTGCATATTTTGGCGTTAATATTGAGTCACTGATAAGGTCTTTGCCTCGGAACTAAACACATTTATTCTAAAAACAGTTGTTGGCATGACACGGGTTATGTTCTTCTCATATATGTTATGATGGTATGATACTAAACCCCTAACGGGAAGGATTGTGCCTGATGTTCATATGATGAAATCATAATCTTTCAGTCAGTTTAGTTGAAGTCTGGAGCTGGCATGTCAGTTAACTGCTAGTAGTCTGTTGTTATTTATGTATTATTGTCATTTTGTTTATTTTCTTTGGTTACATCTTCTGACATCAGACTCGGATTTCTCTTGAACTAAATTTTAATGTGCGTATTGTTATGCGTTTGCTTTACTACATTAGTTAGAGGTATAGAGGGAGGGTTGAGATCTCACAAACATGTTTAACCCCGCCGCATTTTTGCGCCTGTCCCAAGTCAGGAGCCTCTGGCCTTTGTTAAGTCTTGTATTATTTTAATTTTAGTTTCTTGTGTACAATTTGGAAATTAGTATGGCGTTCATTATCACTGGACTAGTATATATTTGTTTAGGGGCCAGCTGAAGGACGCCTCCGGGTGCGGGAATGTCTCGCTACATTGAAGACCTGTTGGTGACCCTCTGCTGTTGTTTTTTATTTGGGCGGGTTGTTGTCTCTTTGACACATTCCCCATTTCCATTCTCAATTTTATTATACACTATAGTAAAGTTATAATTCTGTCCATATCAGTTGTTATTCTGGCTTTGCTAGTTTTATGGAACACCCAAACGATTTTTAATATGATGCATATATCATGTATATGATAAGCTACATACCGTATGTGTGATCATAAAAAAATACACTTATTTCCTCTATTGAACAGTCTGAACTGACAATGTCCATCTATACACCTCAAGCATATAAACATTTTATAATTTTAAACCTCAGTTTTGTATTAGAAATTAGTATGAACAAACATCCAGGAGAAATACTGTAAAAACAAATTTTATTCAAGATACAGCAATGAATATCAACTGGTCAGTCATGTCAGTTAAATGGCGCAAATGAAGTTTTTTTATTTGGCGCAAATGAAATATAACATTGTGGCGCAAATGAAAGATTGGATTTTTTTTAAAATTGGCGTAAATGCAATGTGCCCATATCAGGGTTATGATGCCTATCCATTTCTCACAATGGGGAATGCCTCAGGTTATTGCCTATTGGCAGAATTAAATTTTGTGTAAACACATTCAGGTATTAAAACAATTAACATCCATATGTAAAATATATATGATTAATTAAATCTTATTAATGTGACATTGATAATTTCTTTAAACAAACATTAATATATTTTCAATCAAACTGTCAGTGTTTGTGTCATCCATTGAAGAATTTAGATGGATGAAGTTCAAGACCATGAAGACTGTGGTATCTACTCTCACTAAATAGCAAGAGGTCAAATTTAACCAAAAGAATACAATATTAGCAACCAGTCAAGGCAATATACATGGTATATCATGTATATCAATATTATATTTTATTGAAACAAATTCTTAATTTTTATACTGGCAAATGACTGGCATTTAGAACATTTACATCACTATCTAATTATATTTTTTTTAAACTTCTAAATGATAATTAAATCAAAACTGCATGCAAAATGCATTATTCAAATTTATTTGCATTTCATTGTCCAGAAAAAACAGACATATTATATAATAATAAATATACAGTATATATCATGTATATGATAAATGAAATAAAATTAATGAAATTTAACAACAGTTTATGAAACGTGAATAAAAATATATATTTTTAATTTGTGTTTTGCATCATTGAACAATATGTATATATACATAGTTTATTGTTGATTGAAACTTTAAAGTAATTTAAGACATACATTTGTAATGTTCAGTTTTTAATAGATGTTCACTCTTTACAATGATTGTATATTCCTAGGTATAGGAAAATATGGTATGAGTGCCAATGAGACAACTCTCCATCCAAATAACAATTTATAAAAGTAAACCATTATAGGTCAAGGTACGACCTTCAACACAGAGCCTTGGCTCACACCGAACAACAAGCTACAAAGTGCATGTTTACATGTAGGTGTACATATGTCTGGAACCCTTTTTACCAGTTTACCATTGTTTACTATTTTTCCTGTGTGTTACAGATAATTTCATTTACATTTCTTTCTTATTACAGTTCACTTTCCTGTATTTATTGTGGCATGATCTTGCTCATATCAAATAATATATAGTTGAACCAGTTTTGATGTGCTGCCCCTTTACTCTTATTTTCCAGGTCAATGAAAATAAATATGGCAACTGCATCAAATTTTGTTGGAATTCAATTAATTCAGTGAAAATATAGTGTTAGGGGCAGCACTTGCAAACTGCTTTAACTATAAGATTATATTGGTATGAATAGGAATTTGTTCTCTCATTAAGAAGATTAAGCCCAAATAAATTAATAAAGAAATTTGAATGAAAGTAACTCAAACACAATCATGACAGAAGATAATGAAAGGGGGTCTATACTCCAAATGCCTGGGTTTTTCATTGCAACTTTGCTGTTGAATCTACAGTTTTAAACAGGATGCATTTTGTTTGTTATACATATATGTACATGGTATACAAACTTGAATGCTTGCTATACATATCATGAATATGCTTTGTCATGTTTATTTTTGTAATATTATTTTAAAAAAATTATTAGATGTTTGGCCTTACATTTTTACTTTAAATGCGTGCAAGTACAATGAAGTATATCCTGTATATATATACATTTAATATCAAGTAAAATTGCAATGTTATTTTTAAAAAGGCAGGTCTACTGTCTTGCCTGATTTAATTTAACATTCGTAAATTGCTTCTGTATGAAACCATATCATGCATGTTACACTTCTGTTGCCCGGAAAGTTTTCTTAGACATGTACATTTTTCAACTTTTCACCTGCACTATAAATATGATTATTATTTTAATGTATATTTTATGGAAACCCAATATTGCAGTCTGAAGTTACAAGCATGACGTGCATAGAGGATAATTGAGATTACATTCTTATACATGTATTTCTTTACCTGATGATAAGCAATGATAATGGATTTTAAAAACAAGTAAATCAGTTGCCATTATACAACTTGATACACACCATACATGATAATGCTCTTTAATAGTATATGATCCAACAAGATTATGCTTTAAATGGTCAATTGACTAAAAGTAATAAAAAGATCTACCACAAGATAGTACATTATTATTTTTCTGTTGACTCTTAGGCAATGATTAGTGTTAACAAAATATGAAGAGTGATTTCTTCATAAAAAATTTGATTTTCAACATCAACCCAACAATGTTAGATCTGTAAATTTGCTTTCACAAACTTTTTGTTCTTCACTAGCAGCGATTCGAACCCATGCTACTGAGATATCGTGACACAAAATCGCCTGCATTGTAACTGGCGCGCTAGACATACATATATTCATGTTATAGAAATGAGAAAAGGGACGTTTATAAGAAATAAATTTGTTATCAGATCTTGGTGTAATTGTGGGAGCAGTGTGAATTTAACAAGGTGTAAAAACTCTTGATTACACCAGGAAAACTAAACATTGCTCATAGTAAATTCAAAAGAATTCTATTTCAAGCAATAGTACCTAATTTTATATAACAGTTAAGGTCAACTATCTGAGAAATCATTATGACCTTCTCATGTTTATTATCATGATTATCTGGTTTGAAATATCAATTGTTTTTTTTATATTTTTTCAGTTTTTATGAAACTCCTAAAATGGCAGAAGATATGATAAAAACATACAGCAATTCAGCACATACACTGATAAGTTTTTCTTTTGGTAAGTATATAGTTCACTTTTAATTTATACCATAACTCCCCAGTCATGCTGCTATTTTGAAGTTGCACCATCATGAATGACCATGGGATTTGAAATATAAAAAAAATATAAAGCGACGCATAAACATTTTACTACAAAGTGTTCAGAAATAAGTCCGTAAGGAAAGCATTGCAAATGGACTCTAAATGTTTATTGAAAGTTTTCAGAATTGTCATTCAAGAAATAGGTCAGCAGTCAAGGAATCTGCATTAGAGTTGAATTAATTTGGTAAAGAGATATTTTGTGAAAGATATGTCTGTGTGTGTGATACTGATATGATGATGTAATACAGAATATTGTGTATTTTCAGGATATTTTGTGTATGACATGTGGGATATGTTGATATATCAAAGAAACAGACATTCCTTTGAATTAATGGGCCATCATGTTGTGGTAAGTCCTTTTATTTAATGGACCACCATCATGTTGCTTGACCTAAAAAGTTGCATTATGGGCCACCATGTAGTTAGACCATTGTAGTAATGCACCACCGTGTAGTAAGACCTTTGCATTAATTGACCACTATGTGGTAAGACCTTTGCACTTATGGGTCACCATGTGGTAAGACCTTTGCATTAATGGACCCCCATGTAGTAAGACCTTTGCGTTAATGGACCACTATGTGGTAAGATGTTTGAATGAATGGGCCACCAAGTGGTAAGACCTTTGCATTAATGGACTCCCATGTAGTAAGACGTTTGCGTTAATGGACCACTATGTGGTAAGATGTTTGCATGAATGAGCCATCAAGTGGTAAGACCTTTGCATTAATGGGCTACCATGTGGTACAACCTTTGCATGAATGGGCCACTACAAAATGTATGTGGGAAGACCTTTGCATGTATGGGCCACCATGTGGGAAGACCTTTGCATAAATGGGCCACCATGTGGTAAGATATTTGCATGAATGAGCCAATAAGTGGTAAGATATTTGCATGAATGGGCATCCATGTGGTACAACCTTTGCAATAATGGACCACCAAGTTTTAAGATATTTGCATTGATGGGCCACTATGTGGTAAGATATTTGCATAAATGGTCTGCCAAGTTGTGGTAAGTCCTTTGAATTAACCAAATATTATGTTTCAGTAAGAAGGATAAAACTTATTTCAAGATCATTCCTCACTTCTTGAGTCACAAAGATATGTCGTTCCTTCTGTGAAAGGATTGAAACTTCAATATTGTTATCTCTCAGTATCATATACATGTATATTATGTACAATAATATAAAAAAAGGAGATGTGGTAATATTATGATTGCAAATGATACAACTTGTCCAAAAGACATAGATTTATTTATACTTCATAAACAGTTCTGTAACCTATATTTTGTAAATCTCTGGCTCACTGCACGAATATATGTATTAAGGAGGCTTGCGTGAATAAGATTTTCAGAAAAAAACGAAACATTTATTTTTCATTACAAATTTTATTTATTACCTTAAGTAGTTGTTACTTTATCATATGGTACAAAAATCATTCCAAAAAATCAATTTGTGTTGGCCCCAGGTGACTTTTAAAATGTGGATATCATTGAAAATTAAAGCTCCAAACTATCTCCCTTTGATGTAAAAATGCTATTTTTTGGCATTAATATTGAAATATCTTTTTTAACTCATTGGTGACCTATGTTTTTTATTGTTGTTTCGAATAAGCTGTACATAAACTAAATAATTGTAAAATTTAAACGATTTCTGTAATTTAGTTCTTTTTTATTTCGATATTACCGCTATTTCTCCTATTAGATCAACAGAAAAAAAGGACCTTAACCAAAATGTATGCTTCTTTCGAAGGCAGATTGTGAGCGTAAATTAACAATGACCCCATTTTTTTATTTCATTTTTCTATTAAGTATAAGATAAAGCTCATTTATAGAAAAATATAGCGAAATCCTATATTAAATTAAAAGAATTGATTTAGACCCGCAAGCCCCCTTTAGTATAATATATTATGTTTTTTTCTGCAGCTTGACAGCAGTGTAGACTTGTTATTATTTAGCACTGTTTCTGATCTGTTAGACACCTGTTAGCACCTTCTTCTTGTTTGCAAATAAATTACTTAATATTTTAGTAACAAATTTCTTCAGTAGTTGTTTTACGGAAAAGGATGACATCATATTTTAGTAATAAGTTGTAAAGTGTCAAACACACCAACAACTTGTTTTTTTAAAATTCTTTTTGAATCACGAGTATATGTATTCTGAGCACAAAAATGCATGCAACTTCATGTTATAACAGTTATCAATTGTTAGTTAGTTTTACATTTATTCATAAAAAAAAAAGTTGAAAAATTAGTTTGAATGTGAAAGTGTGTCCATTGTTGAAGGTATGCAACACAGGCTATTAAGTGCCTCAAGTTTCCAGTTTCAAAGACTTGGTTTATTTTATATGTCAATTTTTTGAAGGATTTTCACAATTTTAGCATTTGAGTTATATTTTAGACGGTTTTAGTCTTAAATGGAAGTGGCCGCATTCATGTTCATTCTTAATATTTAAATATAAGTTGTATTTGATGATAATACATAACATATATAAAGGTTGAAGGTGAACACGGATATGGCCACTTCTATTTTTGACAAAAACTATCTGAAAAATGACATTTTATGGCATATATTTGATAGATTTTCCATATTCAAGCTTGAACATGAGCATCTGAAATTCAGATCAGTTCAAATCTTTCACACAAACTAATTGAATCGACTGAAGTAGACCCTAAAGTGTTTAAAAAGTGTGCCAAATCTTTCGTCAGATGAACCTGAAATTTGAGGCCGAAATGGGCCCTTACCGGACCTACTCCTTTAAAATCAGCAGTAACAAACAATTATCATGAATCTTTTAAATAGATATAAGAAGATGTGGTATGAGGGCCAATTCGACAACTCTCGATCCAAGTCACAATTTGTAAGAGCAAACCATTATAGTTCAGAAAAGGTCTTCAACAACTTTATTTAAATATGACTATGCTAATTTAAAGACATGGCCAAGTGTTAAACAAATTAGTTAAAAGTAATTCGATTGTAATAAAAGTTTTATGAAAGGAGGTTAAAGAACAGGAAAGAATTCAAACCTTGAACTGAATTTTCAACATTATATTTTTAATGCATCTAAGATATGATTTTTTCGTAAGATTATTAGCCTTTTTGTGATAGCAAAAATAACTCATTGAAAAACAAATATATTTAGATTTTAAAGGGGCACTAGCTGTCAAATTCATGGTCACCAATTTGACCCAAATTGTCATATTTTATTTTTACATACTAAAATAGATATTAAAAATTTATATATTTTCCTATAACCAGATATACACATAACTTTAAGTCTAAATAGCTAATCAGCACTAAATATAAGTTTATACAGATAACTATAGCATGTGCAATTAGACTGCTAATTAATTCTTAATCTTATTTCATTATTTCAAAATTATTGATGTTTAAATTTTAAAAAATCATATTTTTGTTCATCTTCATTTCTTAGCTTATCATGCTAAATTGCTAATGCCCCTTTAAGTTATGGGAGGCAGATGAAAAAAATAGGAAATGCATTCTTTGTGTATTTATAATAAACATCTGGATTTTTTGTAAGATCAATTTTAAGAAAGTTAATAGGAGAAATGATAAGCAATTAAGCAACTGGAGAGATCACAATTTGTTGTTGTCATGCAGGAAACCAGTTTGTCATTTATCTAATTGTCATGCAGGAAACCAGTTTGTCATTTATCTAATTGTCATTGGAATCAATAAGTTAATGAGAAAAAAAAAGAATAAAAGAAATATCTGTCAACTAGATAACAACTTCCCCAGGGTTGTTTTTCGATTTACTTTTATTTTTATACAAACCATATTATTTCTTTTGTTAGATCTTTTTTTCATATCTTTGATATTAAAAATATTTGAATAAAGGTTTCATATAAGGTACTAACGGTATTTGTATTAATATATATGTACATGTAACAAAATTATCATATGTATTTTGATTGACTTTTATTTTTATATAAACCATATTTCTTTTGTTAGGTCATTTTTTCATATCATTAATATTACAAATATTTCAATAAACATGATAAAGGCTTCATATCAGGTACAATTTGTATTTTATATGTACATGTACCTAAATTATCAGATGTAAAGTAGTATGTTGCTGTATTTTGTATTGCCAGGTATTGATTTTCACCTGTTGACTTAACACTAGATGAAAAGACTTTTCATTAACTATACCTTTCATCTAAATCTATTTATTATCTTAATTTAATGAACTTAGCTTTCAGGTCTCATATAACATGTACTAGAAAACCTGCCTACATGTAATTTATGTTCATTAAGGAAACACTAAACAATGTGTAAAAGATGGTGGCTTCTGAATATTGAAAATTAAGAATGGAGGTGTCATTATGTTTCCAATGCAGGGGCGGATCCAGCCATTTAAAAAAGGGGGGTTCCCAACCCAGGATAAAGAGGGGGGGTTCCAACCACATGTCCCCATTCAAATGCATTGATCGTCCAAAAAATAGTGGGGGGGGGGGTCCAACTCCCAGACCTCCCCCTTCTCCTTTAATAATGAGCAAAACATTATAGAAAACTGTAGAGGCTACATGGTTAGATCATATGTTTTCCTATGTTATATGAATTCATACTATGTATGCTTTCAATCATGTAAATGGAAATTTTGACTTCACACTTCATTCTAAATAGTATGAAAACCCTTGAGATGAGGATACTGTAAATTCAGGAATGATTGCGATGTTTTTATTATTGCGAAAAGGCAACAGGGTTATATTTGCATAAATTGTATTTTGAATTTTCATATGAATAAAAGTTTATTAAACAGGATTTTTTTAAATCGCATTTTAGTCTTTAATGACGAAATCGCAATAATAAATGCACGCAATTATTATTGAATTTACATGTAGTTTATTGAAGCTGGTTTTCTAATACATGTATTTTATATACACTCATTAATATCGGTCCAGTACACAATACTATGAATACTATGAATATACATTAGATAAATATTGCTATTACGATTGTTTTTAATTTCCAATTGATGTATGCTGATGAGATAGTTCAGTATATTGAGATATGCTATTAGATAATTTTATTTGTTTAAAAGTTTTCATATCTTTATGGACAATCTATGAACAATGATGAACTCTTGACATTCAGACAAGTTTATGAATGTACCGTTCTGTATATTATGTAAAAAGTACTTTTACTTTTAATGTCAGTCCATACTGATATTATTCAACCACTGTTAGTTAATAAAAATACTCAATTTCTTTTCTAATGTGAAACTTAAATGTTAGACTTTCACAAGTGGATATTTACACACCTTCAACTTCTATCTAAAATTTAGTATAAACTGTAGAATTCTTATACTTCTGAAGTTCAGGGACTATATGTATTTCTGCTCTAAAGTAAGAGAATTCTGTTACAGTGTTACTTTCTAATAAAATAAAATTATAAAAATCAGTTGTGTAGTAAATATTTTGAAGATCTTCCAAGGCTTCAATTTCTTAATATGCATATGAAGGTGGGGTTGTTTTTATTGAATGTAAACATTTAACAGTTGTAAAGATATGAAGCCTTACAATTTAACAATCCACCACTGAAGTTCTCTTAAAATGACTTGAATGCATAATTAACTTTAAATATTCAAATAAATATCCTTTGCAGTGACAAATTTCTACATATTTATGAAGTAAAATTAAAAAAATAAAATTGATGCATAATAAACACTGCAAACATTTTAAACTCTACCAACTGCAAAACTTAATTACTTGCATAACCTTATGGTGTGTTTAATATGAGACTTTAATCTCTGACAGGTGCCAAATAAAAAAAAAAATGCCAACAACCAAAATATCATATTTATGTTTCAACTTTACAAGTTTATTAATAAAAGGAGAAGGGATGTGATATGATAAAAATTGCCATTGACCGATTTTGATATAAGAATTATAATCTACCATCTAACTTGGGCTCCTAAATAAAAAGTCAGGGATAAGAGATATATTTTACTATATAGTCTTAGTATGCTATGTTGGTATTAATTCATACCTATCCTATAGTATATTATAAGGAACTCATTCAGATACTAAACAACTGTCACAACAGCATTAGTTAATGCTTTGTTAATCAAGTCTCTGTGTCTACAAGTTAATAAAGATAAACACAATTAAATTATGTTATAGTAAATTTATATAATAACATTATCATATGTAAGCAACATGAAAATTTTAGTAATATAATTAAATATAGTTCTATATAACAGCAGAGTACAAAATAGACACAATAAAGTAAACAGACAAATCTACAAAGTTTTTATTTTCCAACATTGACTTGCATGCAAAAAAAAAGTCAAATTTTTAATAGGGTATTTTTTTCAATTTTGAAGTAGTTCATTGAGTTTTTTTAATAATCATGATAATTGGCCATACATATTAATAATATTTAGAAATTTATGTCTATACTACGGGAAAAATCATAATAAAAGAAATGCATTCCATTAGCAGTCAGAGCTCAGACATAAATAAGTCTGAATCTGCTTTTGACTCATAGAGGTCTAAATTTGTAAGTTTTAGGATTTGTCTCCCTTTAATGCAAGACAAAATACGACTTTAATAAGTCAAATATTGTTAAGCAAGAAATAATTGACCAGAATCAACAAGTTGCAAATATCGACTCCTACAAGTCGATAAGTGATCAAAATTGGTAAATTTCAAGACCCACGCATATTTATAAGGAGGTCATGCATCTAAATCAAATAATGACAACATTGAAAGACAATGCTTTGTCTTCTAAAGAAAAATATGAATGAGAGTCTAAAAAATCGGAGATAGTCTTAATTAACCTTACAATGCAACCACCTGGAACCACACTTAATGAGGTAAAACATCTGTGTTTAGTAAGGATGTTCAATTAGACAATTAAATATAGATAGCTCAAGTCCTTGTGAACTCTCAGACAGGTTTTTGCTGTCATAGGTGATGTAGTTTGGCCACCAAGTGAAATTAAGTTTTTTCATCAACATAAATAGACATAAACAGGTCTTTCATTTTCTGACTTAGATAAGTCTAAAATTGAAAACACATTTTTATGATAAATACATGTTTTGACTTCTTTAAGTCAAAAACAAAAATCGACTTGTTTTTGTCTGAGCTCTGACTGATTAGCATTGCATAGTACAACATTATCTTTTCTTGTCTTCATTGATATAATGAAGGAAGACCACATTATTATAAAATTAAAATCTTTATAGGATTTTTTATAAGAATAGTATCCAGGGTTTCTTAATTGGGCTATACTATGTGCCAAGTCTTCCTTTTTACATTAATAACAACATTGGTTGTTAAATGGTATGAGATGGTCTGTAGTTCTGGGAATTTTTCAATACCGTGAACTATAGACCACCTTACAATAACCAGACTTGCTCATACCCCTAAAATACCCTGAACTAAAGACCACCTTACAACAACCAGGCTTGCTCATACCCCTAAAATACCCTGAACTATAGACCACCATACAACAACCAGACTGCTCATACCCCTAAAATACCCTGAACTATAGACCACCTTACAACATTTTATTTATTTTTTATACAATATGATATGGTTAATTAGTCAGTCATGTTTGTCTTTGGATGTAAATTTCATTGGCAATCATTCCACATCTCCTTAGTTTTATATTGTTCATCATTTACTTGATTATCCAGTGGCATGTTTGCATGTTACAATTGGAAATCTATTTTGTTATAATTTCTTCACTGATGTTCTTGTGTGAGCATATGACTGATCATTATTAGGGATGAAGGGCATTTGTATTGTTATTAATGCTTCCAATAATTACCATCCCTATTTTATAGAATACTTGTAGATATTAATTGATTATTCATTATTCTCACCAGGCATTAATACATGTTACCATCCCTATTTTATAGAATACTTGTAGATATTAATTGATTATTCATTATTCTCACCAGGCATTAATACATGTACCAAGAACTAACACTGAAAGCTTGTTGATTAACTTGTATGAATTCCATATCAAATTTTGAACAAAGATTGAATATGTTATCATGTTTCTTACTTGGTGTAAGGTATATCTATATTAGTCTGAGGGTTGAATATCAAAATCAATTTCTGTCCCCTGCGTGACATGTTGCAGGGGACATGGAAATACCAGGTGTCTGTCTGTCTGTTGTCTTCCATCAGGTCTTGTTAGAGCTCTCTTGGTACAATTGAATTAAATATAATATAAGTGCAACACGAGGGACACTGGAACTCTGTTCTTTTATATATTTAGTCTTATATATACCGGTAGTTACCCAAATTCTCCTCACCTGACTTCAAGTGCTGGAGTTCTTGGGTTTGATTCCTTTCTGAATCAGGTAAATATTTCATGTCTTTCTATGTAAATTTTAGTAACAATTTCATGAATTATGATCATGAAATTTCATGAAACATTCATGATTTTAACCATGAAATAAGAGAGGCGAAAGATCCCAGAGGGCCATTCACACTCATAATGTCATAAGTCAAAAATAAACTAACAACGCCATGGCTAAAAAAGAAAAAGACCAACAAACAAATAATAGTACACAAAACACATCATAGAAAACCAAAGACTGAGAAACTTGAACCCCAATGTTCCAATGGGCATCATATAAACATGTTCCTGCAGACTGGTACAATGTGGCAGCTTGCATGTTAAATTTTGCATGTTTAACTCTGTGATGTACAGCTGGATATTATATTGTATGGACATTTGTCTTCTGGTGAAGACAGGTACGCGTCCAGGTAAGGGCGTAATGGGCCCATGGGTTTTATCCTTTTCAAAAATAAAAAAAAAATAGAAATATTGTAATCTGCTATTGAATATGGCAATTTGTTATATTCATTAAATATATACATAATCTGATTTCTTTTTATATTAATTCAGATTCACAGAGACATTAAACTCCATTATGATATTAAAATGATTGGCGATTATATGCCATGAAAAATCAGTGTAAAATGGTTCTAATGAATCCAGTCTAGTCTAACCATTCATTGAGTCCGACAGTGACTGTTCTGTGTTCATTTTAAGTTTTGCGTTAATGTACATTTATACTAGTAACATGTTTATTTAGTATAGCATTTTTACTTCCCAATCTGGATAGGCTTTAGTCAGGTATCATATTGTTTCAAAATCCATTAGTGAGTAACTAAGTGACATCATCGAACCTACATTTTGCCATCACGTTCAAGCACCATATTTATTCATGTATCACCTATCGGAACTAGACAGTGACATGATTGCTTTAATTTAGTACTGTTGTACAATGACGTCAATTTTCCATATTCAATCATGTATTCCACATTAAAGCCTACAATATTTAGAACGAATGAGCTTTATACTTCAGTGTTTGTTTGTTTGTTTGTTTTGTATCATCATTCAAGTGTATCGTTCAAAGAAACCAGGCCTTGAAGGCATAAAACTTTACTCAGTGCTCTGAGCACAAAAATCATGCTTGAAACATGAAATCCAGCAATTTGATTGGTTGATTTTCGGGTCTGAGTACAAAAATCATGCTCGAAAGTTTTATGACCGTGAGGCCTGAACCTAATCTAAAATAATAGAGAGATATGTATTAGTCTGGTTTCTTCATAATATAATGCTAAATTGTTGAAACCGAGGAGCTTCTGAGCTTTCCCATGGAACCTCTACCAGGGCAACCGTAATTATGCCTCCCGTTCATAAAATCCTAGCCTAGGACTATTGAAATGTTTAGTAACGCCTTATACAGTAGGATTTGGAATTTTCATTATTGGTCTACTGCTGTAAAGATTCATCCAATCATTTTAATATACCATAGACAAGTAATGGAGATAATTCAGCATAAACAAATGTCAAACCCTGACACATTAACTATAAAATATACTTGCTCCAAGTCAGGAACCGTTACATTAGTGCATTTTATATTTATTTTATGTTTTTTTGCAAAAAATAAGTTCCAAATTTTTTTTCGCATCGCTCCACTTGGCAAAAGATTTAATTCTCCGCCCCCTCTTTCAAATATCCTGGAAACTCCCCTGCTAGATGTCTTTTGGTTTTTTTTGTATCACAGGGTTGTTGTCTCATTGACAAATACATAATGTATATCCTTTATTCATATTTGTTATTTAATATAAAATAATATATTCAATTTTAATTAAATTTCTATCTTTATTTTGCAGATATTTATTTGTTTTGGTATTGCCATAGTAACAAAGTTGTATATTGGATATGCAGTTGTTGCCTTAGTGATAGAAATTAACAGCATCTTCTTACATATTAGACAGTTATTACAAATCTGTAGATATTCCAAAAATAATAGTGCTTATAGACTCAACAGTCTTATTAATTTAGGTAAGTACAAATATCACACTCAATCATTGTAAATGGCAGTGGATCTAGGATTTGCTGAGTGACAACACAAATTATAATAAAATAGGGAACCTGGTTGTCAATAAAAAAAATAAAGAAAAAACACAATTTTTTCAGTCAGGGGCAGGTTTTGGAGTTGTGGCCCTTGATATGTATTTATAAGTTATTATATAGAATAAATGAAAACATGAAAAGTATATGTTATTAATTTCATGCACTCAAAGCAATTTTATGGATTAACCTTTAATTATAACACTCAAAGCTGAATATAAGAATGGTGCAAGGATGTGTAAGAACTGAAACAGATTGAGACCTATATCACCAAAAAGGACCTAAAACATATCCAAATCTGTCAAAGGTCAACTTTACTTGAGGAAGTTGGGTCAATAGTTTCTTTATAATTTCACAATTAACAGTATGTACACAAGAATTTAAAAAAAAACAACTATACCAAACATCATGATTTAAAAAATGACTAGATCAGCAGACAGCACGTTATCATATATGTTAGAGTTTCCAATAGGATCAATTGAACCATAAGCTGACCTCCTCAATAATTCATTTAATTATTGAAAGCTTAACTGTGTTTGTTACAAATATATTTATTGCTTATGTTACAATTACAAGCATAGTCCAGAATGGTTCTAGTATGCATAACTTGCACTGTACAATAAATGTAGAATTAAAGTTAAACTACAATGAATATAATTTAAATATTTATATTGAGGCTAATTCTAAACAAAACATTTATAAAATTGTATTTCCAACAAATTAATCCTTTCTACAAACATTTCAATATAGTTTCTGTATATCATGGTCATCAGAAAAACAATTGAGAGATCATAAGTTTATCATATGTCCAAGTGTTTGTAAGTTTTCACCAATTTATGTGTATTTTCACTTCTATAAAACTGAGAATTTGTTATAAGTGTTAACATACAGTTATACAGTCCGTCATTAAATAGGTCACATGGGTAGAGACCACTCAAGAGTATAACATGAATAAGATAAATAAACATTGTTATTTCCGATTTATGATTAAATATGATGGCATGTCTTCTTAATCAGTTCCTCATAAAAAAATATCAACAATTAAACTTTAATACCTGATGCAGTTATATATATATGTTCCAGTTTAGATGAGATTTAATTTTAGGTCCATTTCACAAATAAACAAAAAAAAATTGTTATATATTTCTTAAATATTTCACTATAATCTGTGTCCTTGTATAGTACAGTACAAGTTCAGCACAAATTGGGTCACAGCCATCTACAATTCAAGTCCGTTGGGTTAACTTTTGAATGTATGAATATTTCTCAGAAACCTTAAGTAAATCAATGTATCAGTGATATCTATACCATATTTTCTTGAATATTACCTATTAACTGTTCAAAAACATTTTGATCATTATGAATAAGATGTCACACCTAAATGCCTATATATCTCTCTATATGCTAGGTAATTAAATATATCATTGGTCTTACGCCTCCTGACCTTACATTTTAAAAGGGTATCCAATCCAATGACATTAAGACAGCTCTGACCTACAATCATGCTTGAATGGCTGGTTACGTTTGTTATTAGCATAAAAAGTATGGAGATCATAATGCCAGATAAAGGTGGGCTTATAGCCAGAAATTTTCAAGGGGGGGTTGATACAATTATACTCAACTTAAACAGTTAAAATGAATTCAAACAGAACGTCAACTAGTGCTTACTTGTTTTAAAGGGGATGATGGGGTATATTACCATTTTATTTGACACTAAAGCCTATTTTCCTCTAAAGCCTGGACCAGTAGAGATGTTGTAAGATTGCAGATGATACAACTATACTTTTTAGTTTTTGGGTCTTCCAAGGTTTATCACTACCTACACACAATATAGTGCATTGATCATAATATTCTACACATCCTATCCATGAACATTTACAGAAATTTATCAATGTAATATATGTTCAGATATTCAGTCGCAAAACAATGTTACACCTGTCAAGAGAATTACATAACTTTTGCAAGGTGCAGGAATCTAATATCTGTTCTAAAATACAAATGATGTCATTATTAAAGAGTTGTCTCCCATTGTCCAGAATTTTAGTAGAATCAACTACAACCAATGCTTTATTGACAATGCAATATTAAATTTTACTTCCAACTGATTAATTATCACAATTTTTATCCTTCAGTGCTTTCAAGCACTTTGATTACAAATTTAATGATCATGCAATATTTTGATATAAATGTCATTATTAAGTCTTTATTATTGCAGGAACATTTGTTGTGTGTCGTATAACTGTGATGGCATGGATGAGTAGATGGTTGCTAATCAACAAAGATCTTGTCCCGTTGATATTTTATTCCATCGGCAGTGTAGGATTAGCCGTTATGACAGTTATGAATATTATTTTATTCTACAGACTTTTACAGAGTGATTTTATAAAGAAAAATGAATCAAAAAAAGAAAATTCCCATTAACAAATTTCAGGCAGCAGACATTTTTTCCATGTTTTATATATACCTCATTTATAAAAGATCCCTTTGTGATCAAAATATTGGGGGATTGTAATGTATAATTATTGTTCAGAATTGTATTGTAATATATGTCTACTGTGATTTATTGTTTTTATATATACTTATGAGGGTCTGGATGGGGGTACATCATTTCTGTAATCTCTAATTTCTTAGGCCATTTTTTAAATTGAAGCAACCCATTATTGTCTATTTTTTTTAATTGCCTTTTTCCTCTATTCAATATTTTTTTCAAGCATTTTTTTCTGTAGTACTGATCCATTATTCTCCATTCTGTTACCCCATCCAGAGCCTCACTAATTGTACAAATAATTTGAAAAAAAGTGGAATGTTATGTAGAATGCTAGCTTTCTTTATTATTTCAAATATCAAAACTATCTTATAGTTTATCTTTTTTTTGTACTAATCTTGATTTAGATATTTCAGTATTATTCAGATTATTTCATATTTTATTGAGCATTTATGTCAGTTTTTAAATAAGGATAGTCTAGGAAGAATCTGTCAATTATTTCAAGCAGCATAGGACGTGTAAGAAAGCCACTATCTCTTTGCAGATACATTTTTTTCAGTTTCATGTTTATTGTGAATTTTTTATTCATTTTATTTTTAAATTTTATTTGAAATTGTAGCTTTTGAATAATTTTTATTTTATGTTGGCATTAGTTATTCCACTAAAAAGTGCAAATCAAAAGTCCGTTTTCATTAAATGTGCTGCAAAAAAAGTATCTTAGAATGAGGATACATTTCATCTTAAAATTCCATTATTTTTTTGTACAGAAAAAATTAAAATCATTCACTTATGGGCAAGAAAAAATGTCAGCCATTAATTGATTATCTTTTACTCTTCAACTCTAAAGCATCTTAGGGGCCTCTGTAGCCGAGTGATCTAAGTGGTTACTACTGTAATCACTAGTCAGACAACACTGAGGTTGTGAGTTTGAACCCTGCTAGTGCGCATGCACTCAGCTCCAATTTTTAATTGACTAGGATTGTCAGTTTTACTATGGAAGGTTGGTGGTTTTCTCCGGGCACATTCATACATTTAACATTGCCACTTTTGGAGTTATAAGATTTTCAAATAGGGCTATTTATAATAATACAATTATGATAAGAAAAGTAGGTATAAGTAGACAAAATTTTATTTGGCAATACATGGATAAAACTAGAGAAATCCGAATATCTGACAAAAAGTCAATAACAATATATCTTTAAGCCTTTTATTGTAATATATTATTATGTAAGAGATCAAAGAAATCCAATATTATAGTTAATTAAATGGTATGATAAATGGCAAATATATCTACCTCATCATTATTGTTAATGTATTACAAATGTTTAATTTTATGATTCTATGTATTTAATTATTATTTAATATTACAAGAGAACTTCTTATTTATAAAGCATATGATTTGACTAATGGCGGGACTTACAATGCTTGCTGGCAATTCTGTTTGTCTTGTAATGTTCTAACAGGTCAAATTATATTTCATTACTTGACTGTAAAATGTAAATATTTCTGTATGTACAACAAATTGGGCAATGCTAGGTGTCTGGCTTTACCAGGTGTTCAACTTTTTGTTTTACATTTTTTAGGAAGAAATTATTTTGCAGTTATTATTTGGTATATTGATAATCAAACTAGATAATCCAGCTTAAATTTTGTGAATTACATTAACCCGTTAATTTCTATCTACTTCTCACCAATGCCCTATACTGCACCAAACAAGAAAAAAATCCTAACAAGGGAGATAATTTGTATTCAATTTTTTATAAACTTAGAATCAGGCTTTCCGAATTGAGTTTTAAGAAGTCGTCTTATTCTTTAGTTCGTGGTGATTGAAAGAACCCACCAACCTACATCCATTCAGTTACACCTCTTGTTCATATTGCTTATAATGCAGAGGTCATGCAGAGGTCAGATGAATGAAATCTTAAAGCCTCTTGTTTTTCTGCTCATATCTCAGTTTCCCTTGTATTCATTTAGTTGACCAGCGCAGAATTGCAGCTTGTTATTTTTGGTGAGTTTTTAAGCACATTTGGTGCATATTGGACCATGAGAACTATTGTATATTCCATTTGATATTTCAATCATTTCATTCAGTAATAACAATATCTATAATTGTATATAGTGACAATTCTATTACATGTGAACTTCCAAAACATTTGTTCTAGAAAGAAACAAATGTCATTAAACATGTTAGTTTAAGGGAAAAATTTTAAAAGATATTTGTAAAACTCTAATATTATATTTTGATTCCTTTATACTCAGGTGGCTAGATGATATTATAGTGCTATTCATATTGAAAAAAATGTTGTTGATTAATAGATTTCATATTATATCTAGAATTTATATATGTTTTCATATAAACCATTAACTGTAGAAACAGGTAGCTAATGAATTTACAATTATATTATTGTAAAAGTGACATAAATGTGTACTCATATATCTAATATCCAAGGATTGTGATATTATCAGTGTTGTTCGGTCACGAGTTGAATATTTTTCGATATTTGAATTCTTTAATTAGTTATTCTTTTTATTACATTGGCAAATGACTTTATTTTAAAAAAAAAATGTAAAACATGCAAGGAACTATATCTTTTTTCTACTCATTCACAATTTGTTTTGATCCGCCGTAATCGACGTCTTGACAACACCTATTGTTGTATGACGTCAGAGAGTGAAATAACTACGTTTATTTCACATGTGAAATTATCGGTTTTTATTTAACTGGGAATTCAATGTAATTCATTGCAACCAATGTAATAAATATATATATCTGTATATTTTTCACACTTTTCATATTGTACATTAAGTTTTGTGCACCCCAAAAAAATCATTTTATTTGTTGCAGCTTCTTTGATGTTCAGCCAACTTTTATAAATACAAATTGATAATTAAGAAATTTTTGTGATTTTTCTTTAAAAAGCCAAAATTGACCATTTCCTGATGTAGAACATGCTAGTTCTTGACTTGAATATTTAAGTTTGTAGAGTATTATAGCTTTAAATGATTGTCTATATGTTGACAATTATAATTGTGAAGTGTCAGTTTTAGATTTGATTTTAAAAACAAAATGAACAAAACTTATGCTTACTGTAACATTACATTATGGTGCTTTTGTAATCTATATATATGTTTATTTATAGTGAGTTTATTATTTTAATCACTTGTTGATTACTTTAAAGTTTAACTTAATAAACAGTAAACGGTTATATATATTTGAATTCTGAAGAGCAGAGAAGTTTTAAAAAATGATTGAAATCAAAAAATATTTTTTTTATTGTCATGTATCTTTTTTTTAATCATTTTCTTTCACCCTCAGTGATTTTTGGGTGCTGTATTTCACTCCTCTAATGTAAACATTTCAATTGACCATTCAATAAAAATAAGTGGAAATATGTAAAAAAGGTGAAAGATTGCATTTTCCTCTTTATCAGCATAAAAAGTAAATGTAAAAAAAGTGTAACTTGTCCAAGAATCTAAATTTAAAAAAATATTCCACTCATGACCAAATAAAGGTATTTATCAAATCATGTGCTACATACTTTCACAGTTTAGTCAAAAGTTGAAAATTTAATATATTTTAAAATTCTTTGATAATTCATTCTATAAATAATATTTGGAGTCGGTTTCACAAAAAAATTACGACTTAGATTGATGATGATCTTAAGTCATGAACAATTCAGTATACTTACGAACAATCTTAGTCCTAAGTTTTTTTTTGAGAACCTGACTCCAGAAGACTTTATAGTTTATATTATAACTTGCCACTAGGTTAGTTAATGTCTCACTAAAATACATTTTTGTTTGGATGCCAATATATTGCCATTTAAGAGGAAGTTGAAAATATAAGATTTAGATATAATATAATTGTACATGTTGTATCTTTCATACCATTTGTAGAAATTTGTCTTGATTAAGATTAGATTTACAATATTTGTATCTTGAAAAAAAAATTAAAGATATATATTTTATAAGATTTAGGAAATGGTAGATGATTACCTGTACAAACTTTGTACCATGGGCATTGACTTTACATTTTGTATGTAACTAGAATACAAAATTTATATTCTGAAACTATATCAGTTGACAAATAGTCCCTTAATGGATCAATCAAAAGCATGTATATAGATCAGCCTGTTGGTTTTCCCATGTGAATGGTTTTACACTAGTAATTTTGGGGGCCCTTTATAGCTTTCTGTTTGGTGTGAGCCAAAACTCTGTGTCGAAGGCAATACCTTGACCTATAATGGTTTACATTTATAAATTGTTACTTGGATGGAGATTTGTTTCATTGTCACTTATACCACATCTTCCTATATCTATATATGAAATGATATTAAAGTACAATGGCTATTAAATCCTTTTGAACAAATTTCCAACAGTCATTTGAAAATTTGTATATTTTACCAATTTGTATAAAGTACTAAATTATTTATTGTTTCAAGTTGTAACATGAGTATGACTACTTAATAATTAAGTTGTTAAGACAGTCAAAATTGTATTGGTAGATATTGTTGTTTTTCTTGCTGAAAATAGATTTTGACATCACATAAATTTGAGGAAATATTTTCATTATTGATAAGTGGGTGCTTAAGGTTCTAATACTAAAATATATTGTTATTTTTATCAGGAAAAAGTAAACATAAGTCCCTATTAAGATTTTATGTTTTAACAGTACTCAGGTTTGACAGTATGGTCAATACTGTCATTTGCATTTAATAAATAAATTTATATATACTTGTCAAACTTGCCTTAAATCTATTGTTTAACTGAGTTTTGTGCCTCAAATAAGTAGAAACTTTATTTCATATAAAAGTTATAGATTTATAAATTCATAAAAAAAAAAATATGTTAATAGTATGCCCTGTTTTCTGAATGCAGAATTGACATTCAATATGTGTAAGGTGCAAGATTAATTTTCCTTGAATGCTAAGGATGAAATTAAAAAAAAATTGAAAAAATTGAAACTTTAAAAGTTACTATCATTATTTCAAAACTTATGTGTTATTTTATCTTAGGGGCATTGGTCTTTAATTGTTTAGTAAAAGGTGCTAGTTTCTCATAGAAATGTATTTTAATTTATATACTATCATTGCTTAAAGTTATATTACAAAAGTACTGGAAGATCTACATTGCAAGTGTTTCTTATGGTATGTTGATATGTCAAAAACTGCTTCACAGGACTTATAACTTAAGAAATAAGAAAAGAAAAAGAAATATACTGTAACTCCATTATAAGATGTAAAGTTCTATTTTAATTTATCAATTAAATCAATTTGAGTTACTATAAATCAACTAATTTTCGCAAACCAATTATGTTTGAGTCTTTGGTGAGTTTTAGAAAAATAATTTGAAAAATTGTTATCAAATTGCTGTGAAATAGGCTAGTATGGGCAACCCGTGAAACAAAATATCTGCAAAAAATTAGTTGTTTTATAGTATTTTTGTCTATTTTACTTAACAATTCGGAACAACATTATAATGGTAGCCACTAACCTGAAGAACTAAATGAAAAATACCCCACATTTTTATTTGTGAATGTTTATGTAATACATATATCATTTTTGAATACTACATAATCATCCTTTTGAAAAATATACTTGTTATACATGATGATTAGTAATTTTAACATTCAATTTTAGATAATCTACTAAAATAATGTTGATTCTAATTTAAATGGTTGTGGCTTTTTTAAACCATACATTCTTAACTAAAAATGGCTATTAAATTTCAAATATTGTGTATGAAAAATGTTATTTTACCCACTGACTAATTCTGCATCAAAATTGATTATTATTTTGTGTGTATATATGCTAAGGTGATGTTAAGAAACAAACAATCAATCAATCAATATTTGTTGTAATTTTGTCAGTGCCTTCAGTTGATATATTCAGTATTGTTACTGCCTTGCATATAAATGTTTAATCTTGTGTAAACTATGTTATATAATAATCATTAAATATTTGTAGAAAAAATATTTGTGTATGTATTTTTGTCATTCAGAAAGAACAAGTAGTAAAGCTTATTGTGTAGGTGATGAGACAATGAATGAAATCTACCCAGTAAATATATTTTGTTTTTTGCTAATTTTTCATCATTAAGTAAAACGGAGTTGTAAGCAATGCATACTCATCTGGAGTGCTATAGGTTGTTCCAATCTAAAGCCTTGCATACTCACTTCAAGTGCTAGGGGTCATTGATTAAATTCCCAGTTATGCATAATCATGTGGTGTATTATAAGTCGGTCTTATCAAAAGCAATGCATACTCACCTGGAGTGCTAGAGGTCACTGGTTCAATACCCAGCAATACATATTCACATAGAGTGCTAGAGGTTATACGTTCAATACCCAGCTATACATATTCACATCGAATGCTAGAGGTCATAGGTTCAATACACATACAAGCATATTCGCCTGGAATGCCAGAGGTTGTTGGTTCATTTCCAGGTCATGCATACTTACCTTGAGTGCAAGAGGTCATTGGTTCAATCCCTAGCAATACATACCTACCTTGAGTGCTAGAGGTTATTGGTTCAATCCCCAGCAATGCATACTCACATTGAGTGCTAGAGGTTGTTGGTTCAATCCCCAGCAATACATACTCACCTTGAGTGCTAGAGGTTTTTTTCAATCCCCAGCAATACATACTCACATTGAGTGCTAGAGGTTGTTGGTTCAATCCCCAGCAATACATACTCACCTTGAGTGCTAGAGGTTTTTTTCAATCCCCAGCAATACATACTCACATTGAGTGCTAGAGGTTGTTGGTTCAATCCCCAGCAATACATACTCACCTTGAGTGCTAGGGGTTATTGGTTCAATCCTCAGCATTACATACTCAACTTGAATGCTAGAGGTTATTGGTTCAATCCCCGGCAATACATACCCACATTGAGTGCTAGAGGTTATTGGTTCAATCCCCAGCAATACATACTCACCTTGAGTGCTAGAGGTTATTGGTTCAAACCCCAGCAATACATACTCGCCTGTAGTTTTAGAGGTCAATGGTTTAATCCAATAGCACACTCATCTTGAGTGCTAGAGGTTATTGGTTCAATCCCCAGCAATACATACTCACCTTGAGTGCTAGAGGTTATTGGTTCAATCCCCAGCTATACATACTCGCCTTGAGTGCTAGAGGTTATTGGTTCAATCCCCAGCAATATACTCACCTTGAGTGCTAGCGGTTATTGGTTCAATCCTCAGCATTACATACTCAACTTGAATGCTAGAGGTTATTGGTTCAATCCCCGGCAATACATACCCACATTGAGTGCTAGAGGTTATTGGTTCAATCTCCAGCAATACATACTCACCTTGAGTGCTAGAGGTTATTGGTTCAAACCCCAGCAATACATACTCGCCTTGAGTGCTAGAGGTTATTGATTCAATCCCCAGCTATACATACTCACATTGAGTGCTAGAGGTTGTTGGTTCAATCCCCAGCAAAACATACTCACCTTGGGCCCTAGAGGTCATTGGTTCAATCCCCAACAACAATACATACTCACCTTGAGTGCTAGAGGTTATTGGTTCAACCCCCAGCAAAACATACTCACCTTGAGTGCTAGAGGTTATTGGTTCAATCCCCAGCAATACATACTCACCTTGAGTGCTAGAGGTCATTGGTTCAATCCCCAACAACAATACATACTCACATTGAGTGCTAAAGGTTATTGGTTCAATCCCCAGCAAACATACTCACCTTGAGTGCTTAAGGTTATTGGTTCAATCCCCAGCTATACATACTCATTTTGAGTGCTAGAGGACGTAGGTTGGACTAGATTGATCTTAAATATGAGTGATTCTTCCAACAATAACTTTGGAGGAAAGCAAACCCGTGAACAACTAACATCCCAACGAACAAAGTTTTATATCCAAACAAATATATATTTAATTATACATGCTTCTTTAAAACCAGTCTTAATAAGCAGAACTTGGAGAGTTATATAAAAGATTATAAGATTGGGACAAAATTCAGAGCTTAATCAAGGTATACAGGTATGTTCAAACCATAGATGTGTACAATGATTTGAACAAAGTCACAGCTTTAATCTTTACCAACTGGTTAGAGGAGTAGATAGCGGACAAACAACTTTGTTGCAGGAAATCAAAAACAAAAGTGTTTGCAGCAAGCGGCAAACTTTACACATACATTGCATCTTTGTGCCATCTAATTTGCATATAATTAAGTTTACTGCAAGATTACCGCAAGCTTCGATCTAATTCTATATCACGGTGACTAAGTTGCGACAAGACTTCTGTTTATTAGTTTGTTGCAAACGTTTACCACAAGGATTTTTTGATTTTTTTCGGCAAGGGAATTTACTCTTAAAAACGAAAATAATAAAACTTCAAACATGAGTTTACCAAAGATGAACCAAAAATCTTATCAACAAAGTTTTCAAAAAAAATAATCTGGAAAGACAGTCTTATAGAAAAGAACTAATAAAACCTACTATATGAGGCATTGTAGTTTGTCTGTTCTTATGTCAAGGATTTGTATAGTGAGATCCTTGCTTATGTGTACTATTCCATTATTTTTCTTGCCAAAAGGTCTATATCTCCTTTAGATCAAAGTACTTTGACACGTTTCGAGTCACAATGTTTTTATGTATTGACTTGTTGCTGTCGTGGCATTTTCTGGTATCGGTATTGTTATGTTTGTATTGATTTGTTACTGTCGTGGCATTTTCTGGTATCGGTATTGTTATGTTTGTATTGACTTGTTGCTGTCGTGGCATTTTCTGGTATCGGTATTGTTATGTTTGTATTGATTTGTTCCTGTCATGAAACTTTCTGGTATCGGTATTATGTGACTTGATGCTGTCTTGCCATATTCTGGTATCTGTATGATTCTTGAATGGCTATTCTTGGATTGCTAAGTTTTACTATAACACACGTGTACATGAACTTTCTCTTCATAAAGAACAACCTCTTAATTATCTTATTAGACTCTTCAGAAATGTACTTCTATTGAAACACAAACTTATTAGATTGATTGGATCATTGTCTCTCGTACACCGATGGCTTTTTCGTATGTAATGACATTAAAACCCATCAAATCTGTTGTCAGTACTTAGGAAAGTACACAGCTCGAGTGCGAGGGAACCTGCATGTGGTGAAAGAAAAGGTTAACTAATGTAAAAGTAAGATAGTGTTAATTGATTCAATTAACAACTTGTATGACAAAGTTTATTAACAAATGAAAACGCAAAGGAAATATAAAAAATAAACTAACCATCGCTCTATATAAAAAAAATGCATATTTGTTATCACGTGCTTCAAGGTTCTGTGTAGATTGATTATTTAGTTCACGATTCGATTCTTAAACCTCGGCAAAAAGGCCCGAAAATAATTTTAACACAAACTGTGTTCAATAAATAAAATATTTGTTGCCGAATAAACATTATGGATTCGTAATAAATGTTTTATAATATCGTACACAAAGCCCTGGTCACAACGAACCCACGACACATATATGCAGCTCCACGACATGAAATTTGGTCAAATCGTGGGTCATCTGTGATCGTCGTACGACAACCGCACGACAGTTGCACGATATTTTGAGCATCGTCGCACTGTCGTGTGTCGTGGAACCAAAATTGGACATGTTCCTTTTTTGCTCTACGATTTTTTGTCGTATCACTGTCTTGTGACTGTCGTGAGAGTGTCTTACCACAGTCGTGCGACTGTTGCGAGATACACACATTGTCGTGGGTCCCAACATAAACCATTTTAATAAAACGATCGTCGCAGGACTGTCGTACAACAATCTCACGACTGTCGCAAGACACTCGTAATACAGTTGAACGATTGTCTCACGAATACCAAATTTCGTACAATGCTCGCACAGCATTGATGGTCTGTCGTACGACAGTGGTACGTTTGTCGTGCAGCACATCATTACGTTTTATTTAGAAGAAAGAATTCGGCGGGAATGAATTTTTGGAAAAACAAACCGTTTATCGTTTCAAGAGGATGGCTTTTCCACCAGAACAATTATGTTCGGCCCTGTTTAATAGGCGCCTTGCCGGACTCCAACAAGAACAAAATATAGTCCTGCTAGCGTTGATTCGAGCCCATGAACAGTTTAGGAACGCCCGACGTTGATGCGTTAAGCCATGGATCGAACGGCGCCTGATTATTGGGCAGTATAGTACACTGATGCAAGAGTCGGAACGGGAATCTGCTGGTGATTTCGTTGGATTCATGCGGATTGAGCCTGGCATGTTTCAAGAGCTTTTGCTGAGGGTCGCCACTCGAATTACATGCATGCAGTTGCACAACAGACGTACAACAGTGGCACGACAGTCACACGCGCATCCCAATTAATACATAAAAAACCTGAAAAATAGACCCAAACAACTCACGATTGTCGTACGATTGTCGCACAACTGTCGCACGACCGACAATTACTTATTCAAGTTTTTCTGTCTTGTACCCATCGTGGAACCATCGTGGGCATGTCGTAGCTGATGTGTACATATGTATAATATATAAAAAAAATCTTTGAGTGCTTGAAATAAACAAAAATCAGCGATTCCTTTTGCTTGGAAAACTAGAATATTTCAGTGGTTACAATAAACATAACCAATATTGTAGTGGATCTTCCGTTTACACGAAACACCGATGCTAAAAAATAAAATAACAAAAATACCGAACTCCGAAGAAACATCTAAATGGAAAGTTCCTAATCAATTGGCAAAATCAAAAGCTCAAACACATCAAAACGAATGGATAACAACTGTAATATTTCAAACCGTTTTCACATTCCAGAAATCAAACAGTTGCCTTAAGTTTATGTTGTGGTAGTCATTCCTGCTGTAAAGTGATATCTAATTCTGAAGTGGTGGTACGGACTCTCACACGTAGGGGGACGACCAATTACATGTATGTTCCACATTTTGCTAAATCGACGATTTGTCCTTATACGCTTTGCATGAGATATGGTGACGACTACGTTTAACAACAAAAGACCAACAGACAAACTTTAGAACTATCTCATTTGCCGTGTCTTTTAGTATGATGCTAATATTCAAACCTTGACATTTGCTTTCATTGTGTTAATATTTTTTAAGTAGTCTGCCTGTCCAAGTTAGATCAATTTGATGTCGCAATTGCCTTAACCGATATCTGCGTTTTTGAAAACTGATTCTGACTTGTTTTGCAAGACTTCTGCTTTCCGTTTAGTAATGTTGCACTCAAGTGGCGGATCCAGAGGAGGCGTAGAGGGCGTACGCTGGGACTTTTTTTTTTGGTAAAATGATTAAACAGACTAGACTTCGTGAACTTTGTCATTTCCCGTGTATTTAATTTTTATGCAACAATTCTTTACTTAAAAAGATATTTTTCGCTGGTATTTACCGACTACTAGTATGGCAAAGTCATGTGAATCGCTTTGGTGGAGTTGACAAGTGCGTCGAAAAACGTCACTCGGTCATTTTAAAATTCAAATTACAGTAACACATTGCTTAATAGTGTACTGTTATACCACTGTCCCAGGTTAGGGGAGGGTTGGGATCCCGCTAAGTTCATGTTTAACCCCGCCACATTATTTATGTATGTCAGGAGCCTGTAATTCAGTGGTTGTCGTTTGTTTATGTCATACATATTTGTTTTTCGTTCATTTGTTTTATACAAATAAGGCCGTTAGTTTTCTCGTTTGAATTGTTTTATATTGTCATATCGGGGCCTTTTATAGCTGACTATGCGGTATGGGCTTTGTTCATTGTTGAAGGCCGTACGGTGACCTATAGTTGTTAACGTCTGTGTCATTTTGGTCTCTTGTGGATAGTTGTCTCATTGGCAATCATACCACATCTTCTTTTTTATATTTAGGCTGAGGATGACAATCATGACACCTTCAAAGCGAGATTGAGCAAGAACGTATTGACTTTTATTTCACAATTCCACCAAACAGAAAGTAAAACTCTATTACACTCTCATGAAAAAAAGGTTCCACAGCAATATTATTTACCAGAGACATATAATACAATTGTATTATATGTTTCTGTATTAACATACGAAACATGACATGTTTAACCCCAAATGCACCAGCCTATTTCAAAATAAAATAGCTGAACAATGATCCCCAGTCAGTATTTAAAGCTCTATATCTATAATACTAAAATTACGAGGTCCGATTTGTCAGCCGTCATCGGGTAAAAACGACAAATCAAAGAATTCAACTCTATATATAACTAATATAGGACAATGGTGAAGATTAAAAATTACACCACTTCAGACCCTTTTTGTTTTCCACATAATTAATATTGCCAATAATTAACAAGTTCCGGGTCGAATCCGATACCGATACCAATAGTATATTCACCTGTTAGCTATTACCTTATCTGTACGTTCCGCATTTGACAGGCGCACCACCAAACGGTGTATTTAGGATTTTGCTATATACACGGGTCATAATCAAAGGGCTGACACTACTAAATTCAATCATTGTCAAATTGTTCCCTATTGTAGTTTTATTCAGCAATCAGCAAGACTTTCTAAGACAACTAATATAGGAAAATGCTGTTGATTAAAAAATACTCCATTCCTGGATAGCCAGGACCTTTTGTTTTCCAAATAATTAATATTACCAATAATTGATAAGTTCCAGGTCGACGGGTTCAAACAGAAAGATTTGAAAGCAGAGAAAACTTTGTATCTTATCATCGACATGACTTTATCAGATGACAATACTAATTACTAAAAAAAGGCTTAGGCATAGTTATATACTTTAATTCAGTCACGGACCCGCGATATCACGGGTGTGTACTTGTAGATTTAAAGTCTAAGGTACTTAGATTTGAGAAGGCAGTCTTAGATATTTGAGAAAAAAATATAACTCTGATGTTTGCCTTAAACTAAAATTCTGACATCTGGATTGAAAACAATAATCTTGTACATATTTTTATACCATTAGAAACGACAATTACCAACAGAATTATTTAGCATTAAATGAACATGATGAATAAAAACGGGCTTATTTTTTGGGGGCCGAGTTTCCATATCTGACCGGAATGTCTGTTTCGCCGAACTGATATATTGAATACTTTTTTCAAACCAGACTGCACAACCTGCCTATTGGGTGTGTTGCCAATTTGTCGACCGGCATTAATAAATTCGTTGTCATTTCAGACTCATTCGTAACCTTTTGGTTGATTTGGAATCCCTTACTTTTCTTGTTTGAGTGACTTTTCAACGAATCATAATTTGGCTAAACATTGCTTGTTTGTATTTTAACTCGCATCGGTCGTTTTGTAAATTTCATTGAATAGCCTGGCGTATATTTTGCTAACAAAAAGAAATCTGTAATTTTATCCTAATTTAACATATATACAACAGACGAGAATTTGCCATGTCTATGTTTTACTGACAAGTCCCATATCAAATACATCAGTACATAGCTTTGGATCCATACTATAATTTTATGATAGACACTTGATAGGGATAATTAATACAGCATAAAACATGTCCAACCGTTACACTTTACACATGTTACAGTAACTGTAATATACATGTTCCACGTCAGGAACCGTTAAAGGGGACATTTTAAACATATTATATGTTTTTGTAGCCCGAAAAAAGGTCCCAAAAATTTTTCTTATCGCTCCGCTCGGCGATCATTAAAAACTTCGCCCCCCCTTTTTCCAAAATCCTGGATCCGCCCCTGCACTCCAGAATAGTGTTGACACCTCAGTCACTGCTTCCTCACAAAGTTTGAGTTATGTTTTATCAAATATTAAAAAAAAGATGTGGTATGATCAGTGGCAACTTGGCTCTCTTTACTTTATTTGTATTTGGCAAAACCTTTAGGAATTTTGGTTCTCAATGCTCTTCAACTTATAATTCGTACTTTATTTGACCTTTTTGACTTCTTTGGATTCGAGCGTCACTAATGAGTCTTTTGTAAATACAAAATTTAATCCTGGTATCTATGATGAGTTTATTCTATTCGGCTGCTTAGAGGGTATAGTTCGTTTATTAAATAATGCTTACATAAAAATTTATGTAATTTTCTATAAATTATTATATTTCTGGTGTTCAGGTCATTCCAGTGACGTTTAAATAGTTTCTTAACTTTCTTAGAGTGGTGGGGTTAATTAATAAATTGAATTGTTTTACTCAATATCACAAATATATTTAATGATAATTATCTAGGTTCCAAAATGTATCAATTGTACATCAAATGTGATTCCATATCATGAATTGGACATGCAATAATTAACGCACGTGATGATTATATCAAGCTCGTCGAAAGTCACTTTCCTCTGGGCCAAGCCGTGAATTACAGCGTAAATAAACCGTATCATACGGCTATAATGTTTAAACTAAAATGAGATAAAGCCTGAGAAGGACAGCTTAATGTTATCTCAAATTATTTCAGTTTTGCCTATTTTTCTCTAATCATAGATGCATAGCTTTGTAACATTCTATGTTGTTGTGTTACAAATACTAGTGTTTCAGAAAACAGAAAGGTTTGATAAGCACTATTATTTTTTTTAATCCCGCTGCACCTGTCCTAAGTCAGGAATCAGCTGATGTTTAGTGGTTGTGGTCTGCTCATGTGGTTCATAATTGTTTCTCGTTCAGTTTCGTTTTTATATAGATTAATTATTAGACCGTTGTTTTTTTTCCGTTTGAATGGTTTAACACCAGTTATTTTTTGGGCCCTTTATAGCTTGCTGTTCGGTGTGAGCCAAGACTCTGTGTTGAAGACCGCGGTACCTTGACCTATAATGGTTTCATCTTATAAATTGTGACTTGGATGGAGAGTAAAAATTGTTTCATTGGCACTCATACCACATCTTCCTATATATATCTGCTTTATCTATTTGTTCCATTTCCTCACATTTTGACCATTGTCCTCTATCCCTCATTATTAAACTACATAAAATAATTTCTTTTTTATTTGCACTTTTTGCTCATTATCCATGTTATCAGTCTGTAAACATAGGGTGGGAGAGGGGCACATATGGTAAACCCAGCCATCAACACTCTGAAAAAGACTGCTTATTTTCGAATTTTTATTATATTAATTATAATGTCCTTTAATGATCATTAAAATGAGACAGAAAAAAGTGCATGTGACAGGAACCCTACAACTTTATTTTTTCAATGGTGTCATTTGTCCATGTCTCTTCTTCGGTGATACATTGATAAATGAGCATGTGGATCAACTTCTTAACTCCCGCCCAATCAATTTGTCGAAAATTGGACTCTATAATCCTTTAAAATATTTTGTTTTGGATATGACTAGGCAACGTGCATTTGTTTATACTCCTCACTGTTTTAAGCGGCTTGTCACGTGACACAGGGCTTGACTGAGAAAAGTATATGACAGTCCACATGACCGGGGATGACAGGGTTAAACACAAATTTATCAGATAACATGGCATCTGAATTTTCAGCCGGACAAGATGTCGGGCAATGTCATGGCTATACTGTATTTATTGGTGCCATTCTCCTTTTTCAGCTCTTAAATCTAGCAGTAACCAAAATCGGCAACCCCAAATCAGTCCGGTCTGATATCGACCCATGGCGTTGGAGGAATCTATTTATATCCTGGATTCACGCTGCAATAGTTGGAACCTGGGATATTTTATGGTATGTCTGCACGAAATACTCCTGCCGAACATGCAATCATGTCGAATAAAATAATAAATATCCCTTACATCATTAAAAAACTTCTTCGCATTTTAACATATCTTCAAACTGTTAAACATAACTATCGCATGAGTCAATTCCTTTTACAGTTTGTTTGTTCTCATTTTTAGCTGCTATGAAAGTCCAAAGTTAGTGAGAGTTGAATTCTTTAGGTGTAGATCCAGATTTTGGAAAAAAGGGGGAGGGGCATTATTTGGCAAGGAATATATTAAACATATAATTTTAATGCAGTACACTTATGTAGAAATTAAGGTTTATTCCCTCAGCTGCCACCTTACATAAATATGGGTTCAATAAGCATAAATCAAGCCATTTGTTCTCTTGGCACATTCCCCATTTCCATTCTCAATTTTATTTTTTCAAATTTCTCAAGCTTGGTCTTCTATAATTTACTATACAGTCAGGAATCCTTATGTTCACCTATAATGCTTAACTTCATATATTTTTTTGCATTGGCAATCCTAACACATTTTCCTTATTTTTGATATTCAATAATTAAATGATGAACAAATTAAACAACATATTGTTGACTTTAGTACATGTATATACATTGTACCATAGATGTAATACCCATACAATAGATGAAGCTCAACCCTGACTTCAAAGGTTCTATGTGGGTTGTAATGGCTTTCACACTTATCTGATAATGACATGAACCAGTTGGTCATTGAGATGCAGATTGACAATCAGGACAATAGAAAACTGACAATTTAAAACCTACTTAGCAATTAAACATACTAAAAATCAGAAAGAAATATATATTTTATATCGACTTGATTATAAAAAATGATATTCGTTTAGATAAAACAGTATTACAAAATATTCCGGAAAAGAAACTAATAAATGTGAAGATTTTTCTTTTTTAGGTAGAACTTCTGTTTTCATCATATTTAAATTTTTAGATTTTATATAAAAACTTTATCTTTAAAATGTATGCTTACTATTATATTAAGCAAGTTTATTAAACATATAATTGTTAGAAAACATTAAACAAGTTCAAAATATGTATGCTCCAAAAAGTATTTTCCATGCCTTGTATGTTTTGTTATTTCACTAAATTCTTAAAACTCTTTACTGATAAATACATATTTCATAAACATCATGAATGAAATTATTATAATTTTTGTAATTATCAATAAAATATAAAAAATACATCTATGATTTAGCAACTAACTTATTCTGTAAAATATAAAACTGGTTTGAAAAAGACAATTTCTCTTCTAAAACTGTAGAAAAACTGATGAAAAAAAAGAAAATAATGTACTTTCTTATTATTTTTTCCAAAACTCGACGCAGTTCGACACTTTAATGAAGCATATCAAAGAAAAGGTTCAACAACGTGCTATTCCCATTTTCAAGAACTAACAGGAACATAGTTTTTAACAAATACATGTATAAAGAAACAAGCCTAAAAAATACATTTTTGAATTTAGTTCAATATATTCCTTGTAAAATGCGCAATTTTTGATCGATTTCATCCATTTTTTTACCATTTTATTTTTCTGTCCAGTGCGCTAAAAATAGACATAATTTAACAACAAACATGACAGAAGGGACATAACTCGAGAAGACATTTAAGAAAATCTATTATGCTGTAATGGTCAATGAGGTCAACAGATGAGAGATGTGGCTAGAGTTACTTGATTGAGGACAACACACATAAAACAGCAAAGACAGTCAATTTGGTCATGGTTCTTTTTATCTAACAATAGAGAACAGTGGGGAACTTTTGGCAAGCTTTATCTATGGGTATTACATCTATGATTGTACATATGTACTGTACATGTATACAGCAATGAAAACAACTCATATTGATCATTGGACTGAGAATTGTAAAACTCCCATAAGCTTGTTTAGTACTTTTAAGATCAATATACAGTATTAAACAATTAACTAGATTTTATATATATAACAATACTTTTCAAAGGAAATCAAACCCAAGAGATAAATCTACTGTAGAACTTCCAAGTTAGAATAATGACTTTCTACACAGAAAAGTCTTAAACAGTCTAGAAAGTCATGTTCTAAATTAAAATGAAATTTGGGTCATGTGTCATGTGTGTGTAGGACAACATCTGTGAAAAAAATGGAAAAAAACCAGTGAAACATGCAGGTTAATTTTCAAATTGTTAATATAGAAGTACATTGTAGATAAGACAGCCAAGAATACAAGATGCAATGATTTTACAATAAATACAATGAGTTTTAATATGTTCAGCCAAAAAGAATGATTTGAAGATGTATTTTTATTTGATTATTTCAGTTTGGTGCTATATCCAGAGTTTATGAATGATTTGATAGCTTACAACAATTATTTTATATATTTGATGATACCTTTTTCAACTGGTGAGTACACATATTTTAGAAATTGAATGTATTATTTAGTCAACCAAAAACGTACAAACATATATATACATACTAAGAAGTATTTTAGTTAGATTGTAACTTAAATGAATTTTGTGTTATATGCGATTTCCCAAACTTACATGTAACCTTACTTTTGAAAGACTTGTTTATAATTTTACTCTTAAATTAGGATTTGATGCATACAAATGTGACTGCAGTGCCACAGTTATTTAAACTGTTATTAATTATATGAACTTGGAAATTGTTGGTTGATAGCGCTTTTAATTATAAGAGCCCTTTCAGACAACTATCACCCTTCTTCTGCCCTGAGATACAAGCGGGAACATTGTGAGAGAGTTAAATTTCATGATGTAAGATACAAGCTTTAGGCGGACTTCAAAACTACAGTATGTCCACACATGTATGCAACTTTTCAAAATCTCCTTGATAGGGGTTTTTAGAGCAACAAGTTGAACTTATGCTCCTCTTATTTTGTCATATGTGTTTTTAATCTACTACTTATAATGAAATTCTAAATTCAGGTCAACACCTCTCTTACAGGGAAATTCCCAATAAATCATGGGGGTTGACTTGTTTGTATAGCTAGTGAGGAAATATTTCAAGAAAACCTTCTTTGCTAAATTGAAAAAAATACTGACATCTCAAGCTAGAGTATGAATAAAAGGAGTTGTGCTACAAATATATATATTAAGATACCAGGTATTTATCAATGATTCAGCAACTCAACAAAAGCCAAAAAACATGTAAAGGCAACTTTTAGTCTTCAACTGTCAACAGGTGTCTACATTGTCTATGCAATAATACATCATTCAAGATCTTACAGCCGATTGCATTGAGTGTGTAGGCAGAGGTAATATTTTTTGGTTAGCTTGCTTGCTAGCTGAACCGTGAAGTGATTATTATGTTTGGTAAATTACCCTCCTTTAAGAGTAGACTAGTCCGACATTGAAACAATCTAACTGTCTGTGAACTAGGCTACCTTGTAAGGAGGGTAGTGTACCTTACCTAATAATGACTCCAAGGTTCAGCTAGCAATCAAGCTAACTAAAGATATAACCTTTGTCTACACACTAAATGCAATTGGCTGTAATTGATTAAGTTCAAATACAGATGTGAATAAATATACAATATACATAATATACATGTACATACATTGACAGAAAATATAAAATTGATGTACAAGCTTTAGAAGTTAGAACTTATTTGTATACCTGATATTTTTACAATAGTTGGCAGATTGCATGATAAAATTAACAGAATCTAAGATGTGTCATCAACAACAAATCCAGAAGTATAATGTAAATTTTTATTTGTTTTGCAGCTTACTTTGTATATGATAGTATAGATATGATTGTGAATAAGAAGATTTTAAATAACTGGGAGTTAAGTCTACATCATATAGCTGTAAGTATAATAACACTGTCATGACTGTGGGGTAATTGTTATCTGTAATCGTAATCAATTTTAATTGATTACATTTTTTCCAGTAATCGACAGTAATCTGTAATCAAAGACATTTTTATGCAGTTAAGCTGCATTATGCGAGCACCCTAGATTTGTGTTCTACCCAATAAATCCTGAAATACTTGCCATTGTTATTATCTAGCTTGCTACTAGGTTATATATAAGTAATTGAACACTTTTTCAATACTTTTTATTCTGGCTTACCAAAAAAATGACCAGAAAAACCTTAAATGATCGTCGATTTATCCAAAAGTTTTAAAGTTACACATAGGAAGTAGTGCTTATTGAGAATCCTTGTGTAGTTCATTATGACTTGTGCTTTTAGCTAAGATGTCAAAGAACAATTGTATGAAATATTTAATCGCCGAAAATCTCTTAAGACAAGTAGTTTAGTTTTCCCAAATGACAAAAGTCGTAGGAATATTGTTTGTCATCAATACGTAGTATAACTACGTCAGTAGTCTATTATATAATAAGTTCAACTGCTCATGCTGTTGGCGGCAATTTCAAATTAGAAAAAGAAATTTTCGTAGCTTTTCAATTTGGAGGCAGGTGTGCAAATTAGCGGTGGTCCGAGGTCCGCGACCTTCCACTTTTGCAAGCGGAATTTCGACTAGGATAGTTGGTTTCTAGCTACGCCCAACGTAGTCACCTTACATTTGAAAGAAATTACTTTGCAAACCTTTTCACCATGTTCATCAAAGTCTCCAATTAAACGAGCTAAAAACTTATTTATATAATTATTATTCATGACGGCGATGTTCATTTTGTTCAACCGCTAGCTTTATACAGAAAATCGCTGACAAATATTGTATAAATTCGAGTAAAATCGTATCTGATTGACAAAAACAACATTGTAAACACATAACAATGGCGGCAGTGAAGACAAAATTTCAATCGGAACAACTCGGCCTTTCTGGTTGCACGAAGCTATTGTACTGCGTAGCGAGAATGGCCGAGTAGTTACGATTGGACAAAATTTTACAAAATCGGATCCGATTCCGGAAGCGGATAAGGGTAATTCCGGGTTTGGCGATCATTAACAAAATAAATCCAAGCAGGTGAAAAAATACATCTATGCATGGTAAATGAATATAAACACTAGTATTGTAAACCAAAAGATATATGTAAAAGAAAGAAAAAGCAGAAAAATATTTTATTCAGAAACTCAAAATTACTTTTTGACAAATTTTAGTTTAAAAATCCAATACAACGTGACAGCTGGGAACAGTATATTTAACAATATACATGTTCATGGTCACAGTCTAAATTTTCTTTATAAATGATAAATGATGATAATGCATGCGAGATGCTTTTAAAGTGTAAACATATTACTGCAATTTCGAGGGGTTATTTGTTTTTTTTTCTCAATTTTGAAGGGTCAATTAAAGTAGCTAAAAGTTTCATTCTTTATTTTCACAAATAATGCAACTATATTATATATACCTTAATGTAAGTAAATCATATGATATATAGGTGGCATTCTTTGGGCCACTCTACCCCCTCCTGTTTGATAACTTGGAAACGGTCGGCTCCCAACCCCTAAACCATATGAGGGGCAGATCCAGGATTTTAGGTTAGGAGGGGCGCAAACTTAAATTTTCGCCGACCACAGCGAGGCTAAAAAAAAATTGAGGTGAAATTATCGGAATATTCTTTATTGAGCTGAGAACAACCCATGCTTTGCAAATTTAAGGGGGGTGCAAGCCTGCAACACAAACTCAGTTTTCTTTCCAGGGAAACCAGTCCATTCATACTATTACATGTTCATACTAAGTCAAATTGAACTTCTAGCAGTCAAATAAAACCAAGGTTAACTACCAAGTAGAACAACTGCAATCATTGGGAACTTTATACCACTGCAGACTCACCATAAAAAATATACATTGATATATGCATTACTTTTGAAACCTTGATAACATATAAATTATTTGCCTTAATAAATAAATCATTAGATAAACATGAATGTACTATATATGAATGTTTAATGTTGAGGCAACATTGCCACAGTTTTCATAATTACGGTTGTCTTGGTTTTTGGTTAACTGCCTTCAGCGCTTACAGCGCTTTGATTGATTACATGTATTTGTAATATAATCGATTACAGCAAAATTTATGATGTAATCATCGATTACTTTTCTATTACATTTCGATTACTTCATTAAAATAGTTTCATGAAATATAACCTGACAAGAAAATATGTTTAATTTGTATTCATTACTTTGTAGTACAGACAATGACAGATAAAATAGAATGTATTGATATGACTTGAGAGTTTCTCAACTACCTTATATCTAGCTTTTGTGCCATATTTAAAGAGAAATGCGGCATAGTATTCTATATTTATGTCTATTCGTTTGTTATTCTTTATCAAATTTCATCAAAGATTGGCATTGGCAGTTGCGCTCAATATCAATCTTAATTGACAAGGATTGTCACCAAGGAAAAAAACCTGATGGCAACAGAATAGAACAATAATGCTGAGACCAATTAATCAATCTATACAAAATTTCTTTTAGAAAAAGTTCTGTTTGAATCTTTGAAGGCACCTTGCTGTTTATTATGGAGCAATATTTAAAAAATATGTCCTTGTACATGGTGTGTGGTTTTCAAAGATGAGCAATACCTTTACCACGAATTCAGCTTTAGATAATAGCTGACTATGCGGTATGGGCTTTGCTCATTGTTGAAGGCCGTACGGTGACCTATAGTTGTTAATGTCTGTGTTATTTCGGTCTTTTGTGGATAGTTGTCTCATTGGCAATCATACCTCATCTTCTTTTTTATATATTAGATAGTCATGATAGTGCTGATATGGTTAAAGTTTGAAACAATTAAAAAAAAATGAATGATTTGTTACAAAATGAAAAGCAGATACAATGTATCTAAACAGACGACCACTAACAACAATCACTGAATTACATGCTCATGACTTTTGACAGCCACATGTAGAGGGTCTATAATCATGATAATAATTGACAGTATTCAGTAAGCATTAATATACTCTGAACATTGGAAGTGACATTTAATTTAGTTCAACATGATGCATGCACCTTTATTTGAAAAAATTTAGCTTGTTTCCAATATTGAAAATTTGAACTATGTGTACTACTTATAATTTCTTTACAGGTAATCTCCATGTTTTGGTACAACTTCCATGCCAGGATTTGTATAGGATACAACGTCCTGGCATTAATGGCGGAAATCAACAGTTTCTTTCTACATACTCGAAAACTTTTACAAATGTGCCAAGTAGGTTTTGATACGAGACTATACAAAGGGGTATCTTATATCAATCTAGTAACATTTCTATTATGTCGTATGACATCTGTTTCACGTATTTTTTATGGAATGTACGATGAAGGACACAGAGTGCCGTCATTCTATTTTGTTATTCTGACAATGTCAATGATTGTGATGGCTGGTATTAACATTATATTATTTTGGAGATTATTCCAAACGGACATATTACGGACACAAGACAAAGTCCTGAAGGATAAAACCATCACAGTTAATGGGAACAACAACAGTAACCACTTAAAAGTAGATTAATTTTATTTATGTTTTGTCATAATAATATTTATAGAACAAAAGATATGTTTCAAAGACATGAATTGAGTTTGACTTATCTCCCTTGGGCTACATTTTTGGAATGATAAACAATTTATTTTCTTGTTTGAATATCCAAATTCAAACATGTGAATATACACAAGTCTGGTTAGAGATTTCTTCCTAAATTATAGTGACAAATTAAACAAGGCTAAAAGAATCAAAAATTATTCATAAACTCTTTTTCTCAAGTCTAGCAGTTGAATTTTACTGATGTATGAAGGAATTTTGGCACTTAAGACCTCCATTATGGTGACAAAAAAAGAACCAACTCTTGCTCAAATTGTGTCTTTCAAAATCTATCAATAGAAAGAATTATTAGAATTCTTTTTAGTAAGATTATTGCATTTTTTTTTATTGTTAAGTGCAGTAATCCTGTTGTAATATAATGATAAATATTGTGTCAGATTAGATTGTTGTGTTGTATGTGATTTCTGTCAATGTCCCAGAATATTGCATTCCATTGGGAGCCATTTTTTAAAAGAAATACCGGTAATTGTTGGCAGCAAGTAAACAAATATACAGTATATTAAATAGCCATTTCTTAGCTAAGATTTCTTATATTTTTTAAAGACCCAAAATATAGGTGTGTGTCTTGACTCTCTACATACCCTTAATATTAATGCATACCAAAATACATGTTTGTGGATACTTTTGGTTAAGCATAGTATTGTCCAGACCAATTCTCTATTTAGTTTGTAAAATTATCAAAAATAAGAGGGATGTATTTATTAACTGTCCTACCTTTTAGCATAGAAACAGAAAATAAATATACATTTTTTTATCCAAAGCAGTAAGACATTATTTTTATCCAAAAACTTTCTTTTTTAAACATTGAAATCCTTGAATATTCATGAAAAAAATGTAAGAAAATACAGTGTTCTCAATACATATTTTATATACATGAACTATGTCATTTACACTTGTATGACGGTTTGAATGGGGTATGGAATCTCTCATTCTGTTGTCTATAAATTCTGTTGTCTGTAATATTTAACATGTTTTTCTGTATAAAATTTGTAAATCATTTACATTTCTTCCTTTTTTTAACTTGATTATTCAAGGTCATCCAATATTTTTGGGGTAATCAGTATATTTTATTTTCAAACTTATAATCCATTTAGTAAACTTCCGACTAAACTTGTGTATAATATTTTATCCATCATGTGATAACAAATGTCTCCTTACTTAATTTGTTGGAATTATCAGGGTATTTGGTAATGATTCATGTCATTTGATAAATATTGATAAAACTTAATCTTTTATAAAAAATAATTGTTTACAGATGCTTTATCATTCGCCAAGATGAATAAGAACAATTGCACATTTAGTTATGAACATTATATTTGAAATTTTATATTATTTTAAAAGATCTGAGGTCGTGAGGACGAACAATTCTGGGGTTATTTTGAGATTTTGTTGATTTTCTATATCTTTTTACAAAACATTGAATCTGAAAATTTGAATCTTGAAAAAAAAAGGTTTTCACATATTTCAAAAACCTATAAACAAGAATTAAATAACAGTAAGAAATTTTTCATGAATTTTAAAAAGCTCTATAATTTATACTGTGAAATTATATTTGAAATAATTGTTTTACAAATATTGTAGACTATATATAAAGACACAAAGAATTTATAATTTAACATTCTTTGGGTAACATTTCTGGCACTTGAATTCCATGAAATTCTGTTAAATTTGTGTTACCATGTTTACACTGTGCTTCACCACTTAAAAAATCTGAAACAGTTGAAACTTCTTGACTAATTTCATTTTGTTTCCACCTGATTCTTTTCTCCATTTAATTATTTTCATTATAAATTAAGAGAATCTGCATTGTAATGCTAATGCTAATATACTAATTGTACTGCTATCTTCATTATATTGTCTCATAATTTTTTTACCACATGAAAGTTTGTCTGCATAATAATGTCTGTTTTGTATAGTCACTTCAACTCTTTGTTATTACAAGAAAATCAAAACACTTGAATCTCATTTATTCTTTCAATTTATATTTGTATAAAGGTTCATATCATAAGAGTTTTCTGTTCTGTCTTTACTTATAAGCTTGTTAGCCAGTTTCTTGTCATATAAACCAGTATTTACTACAATTAGTATTTGAACATGGGTGACATTGTTTCTGTCTTGTCTTACATAGCCACCCCATTTATATACAAAACAATTACACCTTTTAGTTACTTAAACAAATAAACTTACGTTTTGCAAGGTCATCAAACAAGTGTACCTTGATCAAATTTGTTTATTGTTAAATTTATTTTTGTATTTGTTTTTTAGATTTAAGTAAAGTTTTGAAGTAGTTAACTCTTTTATGTATATTTTTAGATCTGTAAAGTTCCTGTGTTCGAAAATAAATGCTTTCCTAGTAAAAGCAGTTAAGAAATTGAGTAAAAATAGAAATAAAGCGTTCATCATGACTTTTAGGGAATTTTTACAATTTTGAAATGCATATCTTTGATGTTGTGTTTTTTGATAGGATATCCTTCTGTTAAGTGAAGGTATTAGAAAGCAAAGTGGTTTCAATTATCAACAAGACAATCAAGAGGCATCAGAATGTCTGAATGCATTGATTTTGCTCCCAAATTTATTATTATGTAAAATAATGTCCTTAAACATATATTATCCAAATTATAGTCTATGTTGCTATTTAAATGAAATACATAAGTATTAAAAAAAAAGTAAGTATTTTGTCTCCTTATAAAATTTTAGGTATGAAAACTACTTTATCATAAAGTCATGGTGTCATGAAGAAAATTTCACTTTTTGTTCAAGTTTTCAAGACTTCATTTTGGTATCATGTGGAGAGTAGTCTGATTCTCAATCATACCACATCTTTTTTTTATATTCATATTTGTTGAATAAGTAACATCTATTTCAATAAACAATTTTTTACATAAAGGCAATCTTAGTTGAGTTGGTTTATAAGGTATTTTTTACATATACCTGCTTAAGGGATTGTTTCTTTTTAAGATAATGATCTGCTTTTGAAACTTTATATATATATATATTCAGCTTTTGTTGTACAAACTTTTTATAAAATTGTGTATTTTTGCAGGGTATAGCATTGACATTTCCAAGTAATGCAAATTTCAATTTATTGAAGGTATATAATGTCAAAGGTTGGCTTGATCCTATATTATTTTAAAAATAGAAAAAGATTCTAAAAGTGGGCTTTGTTATGGTGTTCAATAATAAAGGTTGTTTATATGGGGACGGAGTCCCCAATAACAGCAGAAAATTCAATAAAAAAAAATACGGGAAAATTTCCCGAATTTTTCATTGTACTAATGAATTCAAAATCGTTCAATTTTTTTTTGTCGTGTTTTGAAATCCCGGACCTGCGCAGAAATGTACAATGTACTTCCTTTTTCCGGTCTCGTTTGTATGAAACTTTGAGTAAAATATATATTTATCAGTCTAGTATAAAATAGGAAGGAACGCGCAATACCAATTTCATTTTTGATAATTCCTTGATATGAAAAAACGTTACCTGATGATAGCGTTTCTTTGTTTACATTGCACATGACGTCATAATTTAAATAACGTCACAACTAAATCCCTAACAACAGAACCAAAATCGGAAACGTTACGGTATTTCCGTTTCTTTTTTTTTAAACAAATATTTAAGTTACAAAAAAATAATTCATACAGACTTCGTCCCCATTTACAGGTAATGCCTGCCTCATATTATACAGTAGACTGACTATTATCGTACTTGGCTATGTACCTCAATATTTGGTTAACTTTTAATAAGATCTGAAATAGTTATCATGGGCAGATTCAGGATTTTTGAAAAAGAGGTGTTATTTAAGGAAAACAGACTATATATGACTAAATGGAGTGAAGCATACTAATTTGTTGTCTATTTTATGCCTAAAGATGATATAATGATTACCTCCCCTGACTGCTACTGGTTATAGCTAATACCAAATAGCAGACAAGATTCTTGAAAGTCATTGTTAGCTAGATTTTTCTGTATTTTATAATTGAGGTTAAATGTACAATGTTCTCAATATGTGCATACTAAAAACTACATGACTGAGCTGATAATCAGAATGTTATTTGTTGGAATAACCCAAATTGCCAAAATGTCTATTCTTCATGGTTTTCACACAAATTAAGCAAGTGTGGTTTGTAAATTGTATCACCTTAAAAAAAAAGAAAACTCAACTTGAATGGGGTAAAATAATATTTTCTATTTTAACCTTTCAATAGTGGAAAGTATCAAACATTCTCTCATTTTATGAAGCCATCATGAACAACTACTTTAATAACTTTTCAGTCACCTTTCAACATTTTTTGTTTTATCCAAATTTTGTTGAGGCTCACCAACTGTGAAGCAGAGTTTTATTGTATGCATGACAGGTATCCAGTCTGTCATCTTATGTAATTTCCTGTCCTTGTTAATTCCCAGCCCATTGTAAACAACGTTAAAAATTCCATCAAACTTGAACAGAATCTTCTACTGAACATAAAGATCTGACATATCAAAACATGGCCTTTTTTTACTTCATTTTGTTAATTCCCAACTGCATGAAAACTTACAGCAGAATCCCACAAAATTGCGCAGTTTCTAGTGTAGGACATGAAATGTACTTAATTATTGATCTGAGAGTGAATTAAGGGTAATCCATTCAAAAAGTGGATTTTGTATTTGTGTTTTGTTTTGGAGATGGAAGGGGGCACATATCTTCCAAGGACTCGCATATTTTAATGATGTATAAAATATTGTAAATATAGAGAGTATTTATTTGTGTAAACGTAATGAATGATGGAACCATCATTCCAACTGATTGTTATAAATAATTTATATTCTTTGTGAAAGGAATAATTCTGTTGATAACTTAAAACTCATTAAAAAAGTTCAAAAACAAATTTAAAACTTGAGTTCTGACCAGTTTCAGTTTAACCTACTTTGTTATAAATCTATATATAGGGAAAAAAAAGAATTGTAATAGAATATAAATTATACATGATAAAAAGATGGTATTTTGTGTGATGTGTTTTTTAACAGAAACCTAGAATATAATGTATAAATTAACCTTCGATCGTTATTGTTTTGTCTTTGTAAAAGAAGAATGTTTGTTATATTTTGTGAATTATAGTGCTTTCATATAAAGATTCCATTTATTCTGTTTGATAAAACTCTTTTGCCATTTATGGAATTTTGTATGCCATTTGATGTAAATGTAGATTTTATTTTTCATTTTGCTTTTTTAATTTCACTTAACTCACTTATTGTATCCATGTTGTATTAGAAGTGATTGTCACATCTGAAATAATTCCAAATGTTGAACATTACTGTAATGTATAAGCCTGTTTCATTTTTAAGTGTAGAATAGTAGAAGTTGTATTATAAGTTTTGTTCATAAATCAAGGCAGAGTCCTCAGTGACTGCATGGTATAAGTAGTTGAACTTTTGTAAAACTGAGGTTGTAAGTTCAAATCCAGCATGTAAAATGTGCGCACGGAGACTCCAAGCTTAGTTGACAAGAATTATTTATAGTTTCCCCACAGAAGGGTGGTGGTTCTCTCTGGCACTCTGGCTTCCTCAACCAATAGAAACTGACCACTACGAAATAGCACAAAAGTGCTATCCTGGTCTGTGCATCATAGCATGGAAATTTTTGTCCCTCTGAAGCTCAGAATACAAATCAGTTAAACCAAACAATTAGTAAAGAAAAGATAGATATACAAATGAATAACATGTATATAATTAATATTTGATACTCTTAAGTGAAAGTATTACAGGCAATCCTAATGATTATATAAATATTAATTATTTAACTATTTTAAAGAACACGACCATTAGTAAAGTGGAGTTTGATTTCCATTTTCCAGTCTGCATATAGTTAATGTAAATATACAATATATGAATGTTGTCGGAAAATAGAAAATTTATTTGTATGAGCTTTAGAAACAGGACGTAAAGCGTGGCTCTGCTGGGTTTTCTCCTGTTTTGTAGCGAGTACAAATACATTTCAGATTTTCTAACAATATACATATATTGTGTTAATCCTGAAATTACTCCTAACACATGTAAATTTAGTTATTAAAATCTAAATCGTTGTCTCTAATTTCTCAAAGAAATTGACATAGTTGAAACATGGACCGCGAAGAGGACCCCAAAATGAACTGGTTTGGAAACATAAATATTCAAATTTCAACTAGCTCAACATGGAAGCGGGGTAATTGCAGGATAAAATAAATATAACATCAATTCAGAAATATTAAATGGATTACTACCAATTAGCTTTTAATTTTTAGGACATGCACTTTTGTTTATTGAATTTCATTATATTATTAGTATTATCAATTGTTAATTAGGAAAAATCAAAATCTCTTCCCACCACTGACAATCTTATTAGTAGATTGTTTAGAAAGTTAATCTTTAAATGTTTAAACATGCATGTTCAAAAATGTGTTTTCACAATAATTTTAAGTTTTTTAAGAGCTGCATACTTAAGAAGATTTCATTAACTGAGCAGAATTTATCCTTATTCACAAATACAGAGTTTCTATGATATTTAATATATGCATAGAATTAGAATAATCATTCCCTAATGAAACTTTAGGTTGAAACTTAAAAATGATATTGTACAAGCTAATAAGAGAAGTATTTGTTGTTATTATATTAGTATTCATCAGATAAGATGCAGGATATGTTTAAAAGGTGCTGAGTATTATAATTAAAATACATATTTTTTGGAAGTCACGATCTGACATAGTAAGTTTTTCTTTGTGGGGACACTGAAATTGTGAGTCTATTTTGAATAACCAAACTTAAATTTGAGGGGTCTTCATCATTTTGATTTTTCTAGTTAAGGTTTGTGCTTTGAGTGTTTTTTTTAAGTCTTCAGAATCAATAATTTTAGAAGGGAAATGATTTAATGAGTTACAAAATAACATGTGTGTTTCTTCTATAGACGGAAGCTATCATCATGCTATAAATAATAAGATTAAACACATTGTTGAATAAAAATTAGTTTTGTATTTCATTTAAATGAAGAAAGAAAAGATAATGTTTTTATCAAAGGGAAATTTCTTGAATATAGAGTAATAATTGTATGTGCTATATTTATCTTATTGTTTGGTATGATTTCTTTTTCATTTGTTGAAAACTTCAGCCATGACCAGATAAAGAATATCAACTAGAGTGGTTTTTTTAAGCAATGAACAAAATTATAAAATGATCTGTCGTCATGCTATTTGTATTTGTTAGAATCTGTTTTCATTTTTTATGTAACATTTTTAGTATTTTATGTGACTGCTTCTGTTATGGTTTTGAATCAATGTTTTGATGATATATTTATGCTAATAAAACCATCATTTTGACAATCTATAGTTCACATTAATAAGTTTGTAATCATATCAGTTTAAGAGGAACCACTGATGATAAGTCAATGATATTTGGTATGCTGGTGTATTTGTTTTATCAAATCTTATTTCCATGCATACTATTTGACCACATCCGCTCAGTCATGGTCCATTGGCTATAAAATCTTTGCATTGCTATCAAGTCTTGATTTGGGTTTCAGCTATATTCAACTGTTTTGTTGTCTTTGTATATGCATGCTAACACTGCATCCAATAGTTGTAAAATGTACCAGGCTTATAATTTGATACGTCAGACGTGCGTTTTGTCTACATAAGACTTGCCAGTGAAGCTCAGATGAAAATGGTTAAAAAGACAATTAAGTATAAAGTTAAAAGGCGTTGAGGACCCAAAATTTCAAAAAGTTGCAAGTACCATCAAATGTGATACACTTTTTCCCTTTCTAAGGATAGTTAAATTATCAAATTCAAATCGTGAACTGGGAAACATAAAAAAAGATGTGATCAAACTCCAACAATAAAATAAAGGTCATTTCTAAGTTTATCTGCTGATGATCTGCGAATATATTCACAGAAAGGCTTCTCCATTCAGTAAAGAAAAATATCCCGCAGTAGACTATCAAAAAAAAACAAACCCTGTGTTGATAACACATTTAAAATCTTGATAAGTTAAAGGTGAAATAATAAATAATTGAGAATAGAAATGGGCGTTCTTCAGATGGCTTAAAAAGAGGAAATAAAGTCCAGAACAAATGAAATAAAAACAAAAACTTTCACAGAAAATTATATAGAGAAAAACATAATTCTTACTCGAATTGTTCTTTGACTTTTTAGTAGAAAAACAAGATAAAACATCAGAAAAAAACAACAAAAGAACTTGTTGATTACAGGAAAATCAGGCATTGTCGCACTTAAAAAAGATGGGAAAACTAACCGATAATACTTTTCAATTTAGGCAGCAGTATAAAAAGTCAATTTTAAGAAGCATTTTCCGAAGAAACTACTAAATTCAATGATCCCATACAGACAAACATTCAAACTAGAGGCTCTAAAGAGCCTGTGTCGCTCACCTTGGTCTATGTGCATATTAAGCAAAGAACACAGAAGGATTCATGACAAAATTGTGTTTTAGTGTTGGTGATGTATTTATAGATCTTACTTTACTGAAGAATCTTGCCACTTAATTACCATTATCTCTACCTATAATGAAATTTGCCTAGAAGTGACAGTGGAAAATATTTTGAAAAATTTACCAAAATTTACAAAATTTATGAAAATTGTTAAAAAATAACTATAAAGGGCAATAACTCCTTAAGGGGTCAATTGACCACTTTGGTCATGTTGACTGATTTGTAGCTCTTACTTACCTTTACACTATTTCTCTATCTATAATAGTATTCAAGATAATAACCAAAAGCTGCAAAATTTTCTTAAAATTACCAATTCAGGGACAGCAACCAAACAACAAATTGCCCTATTGGTCTGAAAATTTCAGAGCAGATAGATCTTGACCTAATGAAAAATATTAATCACAGCAGATTTGCTCAAAATGCTTTGGTTTCAGAGATATGAACCAAAAACTGCATTTTACCCTATGTACTATTTTTAGCCATGTCGGCCATCTTGGTTTGCGGGCAGGGTCATCGGACACATTTTTAAAACTAGATATTCTGATGATGATTGTGGTCAAGTTTGGTTTAATTCAGGTAATTAATTTTGTAAAAGATAACTAAAATTTACAAAAAATTGTAAAAAATTACTATAAAGGGCAATTACTCCTTTAGGGGTCAATTGACCATTTTGATCATGTTGACATGTATTTGAAGATCTTACTTTGCTGAACATTATTGCTGTTTACAGTTTATCTTTATCTATAAAAATATTCAAGATAATAACCAAAAAACGGCAAAATTTCCTTAAAATTACCAATTTAGGAACAACAACCCAACAACGGGTTCTCCGATCCATCTAAAAATTTCAGGGCAGGTCACCGGACACATTTTTTTAAAAACTAGATACCCCAATGATGATTGTGGTCAAGTTTGGTTCAATTTGGCCCAGTAGTTTAAGAGGAGAAGATTTTTGTAAAAGTTGACGACGGCCGCAGGACGACGACGGAAAATGTCACTTGGACCTTCGGGCCAGGTGAGCTAAAAATGTAACATTCCTAGTTACTAGTATTATGGAAGGTGATCAAATAAAAATAGCAAAGCATCAGGTGTTCCCTCAGAAACAGTTTTGGGCTCTATCATGTTCATTATGTATATATACGAATTAAATGAATACATCACACACATCACTGTTAGCAAATACCAGATTTACAAAACAAAGAAGACACACAAAAACTACCAGAAGACCTTACATCAACAGCAAAATAGGAGAAGGATTGGCAAATACAGATGCCAGCATAGTTTACAAAACAAAACAATGAAGACACACACAAACGGCAAGAAGACCTTACAGCAACAGAAAAATGGGAGAAGGATTGGCTCATGTCCTTCCATCAAAAAGAGTGCCCAGTCGTCCTTCAAACCCATAAACATTACACTATTTTTCCACTCACATGTACTGCAAAGAGAAACAGCCACAAAATATCTTGCCAAATAAAGGCAACAGTAGTATACCGCTGTTCAAAACTCATAAATCTATGGACAAAAAACAAAATCGGGTTAACAAACTAAAAGCATTAAATATTAGAGGAGAACAACGATACAACATTAAAATGTAACAGCAACGGACTAAGCATTAGACAACATCCGATGAGAATAACCAATATAACATCTAAACCAAATACATGAATTTGGGATAGAAAAGTACCGTGACACCTCTTATAGTAATGTGAATTCACACTCAAAAATAGGAGAAAACAAACGACACAACGGAAACACAACGTAAAAATGTTACACACACAGAAACGAACTATGATATAACAATGGCCATTTTCCTGACTTGGTACAGGACATTTTTAAAGAAAAAAATGGTGGGTTGAACCTGGTTTTGTGGCATGCCAAACCTCGCCAATTCAAACAGACATAAAATGGAACAAACATGTAAATAACATTCTACCTGCAGCGATACAAAAGCTTAATTTAAGAGAACTTTAAAAGTAAATTAGAAGTAGCATACATAACACTAAGACTTGTAAGGCCAAAGCAAGAATACAGCAGCTTTTTCGAGGACCCACAAACGAAATCACAAACACGTCAACTTGGGATGGTCCAGCGCAGAGCAGCTAGGTACACAGGCAACATATGCAATTAACAACACCATCTCAGTAACTGAAATGCTACAATCACTATTATATTGAACAACTCTTCTTCCACAAAACCATACACCATCTAAGCCATATAGACTCAACAGATCTACATGCGCAATCCGATACAAGAACAAGGCAACATTCGCACATTTATACCATTCAGACTTATACAGAACACTAAAGATTTTTACAAATAATAATTATACCCAAGATCAATATTACAATGGAACTAGCTGTAGCTGCAGTAAATAGTTATCAAAGGTACCAGGATTCTAATTCAGGACGTCAGACGCGCATTTCTTTTACATAAGACTCATCAGTGACGCTCATATCAAAATATTTATAAAGCCAAACAAGTACAAAGTTGAAGAGCATTGAGGATCCAAAATTCCAAAAAAGTTGGGCCAAATTCAGCTACGGAAATTTATGCCTGGGATAAGAAAATCCTTAGTTTTCGAAAAATTCAAAGTTTTGTAAACAGGAAATTTATAAAAATGACCACATTATTGATATTCATGTAAAAACAGAAGTGTTGACTCCTGGGCTGGTGATACCATTGGGGACGGAACGTCCACCAGCAGTACTACTCTTGACTGTTTCCGAGAACAGCTTTCAATATAAATTATGTAAACATCTCAATGAAATGTACACTGTAAAACATGTTTAACGAAAAATAAAATATCACTTATACTGACAATATAAGAAGATAGTTTAAAAACATAGTAAAGACAAAACCGAGTATATTAAGGTAAATAATGAAGGATCGCTATGAAGATATATGTCACTGGTTTGATCTTATTTTCAATTCTGGCAAACAAACGAAAATGATCTGATGTATTTTGTGATCGAATTTGAATTTATATTCTGTATAGGCAGAATCATTTAATGTCTAAGAGATTATAACGACCAGTATTTATAAATTATTAACAAATTTCATTGGTTTTTTTTCACATAAAAAAGAATTAACGGGATTTCATGATATATGTACATGTCCATCAACAATGGTACTGATTCAGAATACCCTGTGAACTGTTTAATTAGATTTAGTTGTAGGAGCACAAGTATGGCATGTTTCGTTATCCACGACACGCGTGGCCTGAACGACTTTACATAGGAGGTCTGGAAATCAAAAGGCAAAACCGTGTGGGACACAGAAACAAAAAATAGTCCAAACAAAACAAAACGAAACACACAAAGACATAATAAACACAAAAAAGACTCACATGTTCTACCACTTTGACCTATCCTATATAGAGCTTTCATAAGGTCCATAAAGAGTTTGTATGCATATTTTGTTTTGCAATTGGGTTTGATGGAGATTTTAGAATATAATGTAACACTGTAATATTTACCGGCAATTTTCATTCTGTTAACCACCAGCTACTTAAAATTTTACCGGGCAATGAAGACGATAGAGGGCAGATTTCTTTCCAAAGTAACAATATCTTTATTGCATATAGAGGGCAGATAATATGTCCATATATTGCTGCTAAACTCCATTTGCTATAGAGTTCATTTGATTTACTTTTATTGTTAACTGCCGATGAATTTAGTATTCAGTTTCTTGTGATTAGTTATCCATGTTGGTATTATGATTCTATTTTGAATAATTGAAAAAATTGAATGGGCATTTGACACTCAGTGTTCGATCAATGTTTTGCAATGTCTATATCTTATTACCAATTATTGCCAATACTAGTAGTCTTTCTGATGTTGTTTTTATCTGCTTCCAGTATTATGTGATTTTAGAGGTGTATTGAAACCAGCTGTAGCTCGAAAAGTAATTAGCACAGCTGGAGATATATTCATTACCACAACAATCATGTATCATATTCTGCAAAGTTTAAGTTACATATACATGTCGTAACAAACGTCGAGTTATGGTTTTGTCGATTTAAAGTAAGTTGACAATTGGACCGAAAGAAGGGGTACTACTTATCCAAAGAAAAGGTAGCCACAAAACGTCCACTAACTCTCTTTAATGATATAAAAAATGGAATAATTACTGTGATTTTGTGGTTACATCTCCCATATCAACTTCTCAAATAACACACGATGGTCTTGAAGTATAGATTCTAAGTACTGATGTTGCTCATCATCCTAATTAAGTGTTATTTTTTAGTTGTTACTTTTACTGTGTAATCTATATTTGGTGATATCCATTTGACGTTGCTCGGCTCATTGTACTATTGAGCACCTGAGATCATCCCCAGTTTTTGCTGGGGTTAGTGTTGCGCGTGCTCAGTCTTTTAAATTAGTTTTCTATGTTGTTACTTGTGTACTTTTATTTGTCTGTTTGTCTTATTTTTTTTTAGCCATGACGTTGTCAGTTTATTTTCAATTTATGAGTTTGACTGTTCCTCTGGTATCTTTCGCCCCTCTTTTTGAGCTACTAGTATATTCTTGTATTTCTTTTTTGCTTATGTAATTTTTCTATATAAAGATAAGAAAATGTGGTATGAGGGCAAATGAGACAACTCTCCATCCAAGTCACAATTTATAAAAGTAAACCATTATAGGTAAAAGTACGGTCTTCAACACGAAGCCTTGGCTCTTACTGAACAGCAAGCTATAAAGGTCACAAAAAATACTAGTATCAAACCATTGAAACGGGAAAATTAACGGTCTAATCTATATAAAAATGAGAAACAAGAAACACTTATGAATTACACAAACAAACGACAACTACTGAACATCAGATTCCTGACTTAGGACAACAGGTGCAAACAATTGCAGCGAGTTTAGACGTTTTAATGGTTCCAAACGTTCACCTTTATCAGAAATAATAGTGTAACATCACAACATAAAAAGACAAACTATAAAATATCATTTGAAATGGTTTCGCTCAATCAAAAGACGTAGTAACACAAATGAACATACACTGAACGAATAAATTTAATCTATGATACAATGCAAATACAAAATTAATAAAGATTAGGGATGACTAGTTAAAGTAAAAGCTATTATACTGTTGTTAAATGTTAAACAATTTCAGAATAAAACATCAACCTGGAAAAACAATTCAGCATTTGCAATACAATTAAACACAGGTAAATAAAAAAAAATGTTGTTAGTTAGGTATACTTCGTCTTCTGTTTGTATAACCTTCAGTTTTAATAGTCACATCAAGAAATATCAATAAAACTTTTCAAAAACTTGGTACATGTAGGGTGAATGTCAACAATAAAACTATAAAATTGGTGCTCGATAAAACTTCGTGTTTTTTATGAACAGGTGCCGGAGGTGTGATGTATATACAGCGTTAAAAGAGAAAGGGACTAATTTTGATGTTCATAGTACGAAGAAGAGAACATTTATAGTAATTCCAAACATGCCTTTTTGATTATCTCGTGTTTTTTTAAGCGATTAATATTATTACACAATATTTAGTGTAATATCCCTATTTTTTGCATTTTTGTCTGTTATGTTTGTTTGTTTTAACACATTTTTGTTAATATAATGGAATTGTATTCGAACTCGACGTCATACAGCTGAGAGGCTTAGATAAATATAAAAACAATTTACTTCATCAGAAAATGTCTGTACCAAGTCAGGAATATGACAGTTGTTATCCATTGTTTTATTGTTTGTAATTTTTCCATTTGATTAGTGACTTTTACATTTTGAATTTTTATTTTGAATACAGTGAAGGATGAATACATAGTTTCTATATTTAAAGAAATATAATTAAAGTAGAAATGCTGCCAGAAACAATCTAAAACGAAATAAACTGGTCCCACAATTACAATGAATTACACAATAAGTATCAGCAATACCAATACATTGCCCCAGTTGTAGTTAATATGTTACCCTCGTTTTTAGTTTGCAACCTGGATTTGTTGTCAGTCTATCGATTTATGACTTTTTAACAGCGGTTAAACACAGTTGCCTTTATCTATCACACAAGTGTAAATACGTCTCAAGAACACGCAAATTGAATCTGCAGGTTTTGATTAAAACAATAGTTAAGCTTCAAGACACTTATGATGCGGAACACAATTAATTTACAATTGAGTTTGGATGATTTTGACATTTTTCATTATTCAATTTGAGTAAGGAACGTTTTTTGGAGAAAGATAAAATAAAATCTAATGGTACATACAAGTATGTCATAAACGGCACCTAATGTTTAATATCGTGCATAGCTATTTTATAACGGTACATATATGTAAAAGTTCATATTCCTACAACCTTCAAGTAAAAAAAAAACAGTTATAAATATAATTCATATCCGGGTACTGCATCATTTTTTATATGACTTTTGACTACCGATTTCTCCTATATGGATATATTACTGAACAAATGCATAGATTGATTGAAATCTACAAACACGTGAATTTCACTGCGATATTCATATAGAAAACGGATTTCCTTGTTGTTTATTATGTAAAGGTAAAGATAATTAATCACGCAGTCATTTATATGATTTGAGTTTTAAACAATTATATGTACACGATTTATTTGTTTTACAGTTCGATTTAGAAGAAATATCGACAACGCGAGATTGAACAATTAATTGTTAAATTACTAAAACAATTGTATGCCAATATTCTTGTAATTCTTATAAAAACACCAATAAACATGATTACCAACCTAATCTTGAATTGTATCCAATTTTTAGAAATTTATCTGTGATGTTACTGTTTGTGGTGTCGATACATTCGTGTGACGGACAGTTTGTGTTTCTATTGTGCTGTTTGTGTGGGCTGTCCTAGATTATTTTACGTGTTCGTTGTTATTCTGTGGTAAGTATGTCGAAATGTACTATTGTATTGTTTATTTGTGTAATCATCTGGTCTGAATGTGCCTGAGGAAATGTGTTTGCATTTATTTGTACTGTATTCCTGTCATGTTATGTTGTCGTTTTAGTAGTATATTTAACATTGCAATAAAAGCGCGAACTTTAGCTAGTAACAAAACCAGGTTCAACCCACCATTTTATCTTGTCCCGTACAAAGTCAGGAAAATGGTAGTTGCTACTGTATGTGTTGCATTGTCGTTTGCTTTTTGTTGCACATCAGTATTTCTGATTATTTAGTTTGTTTCCTCTAATAGTTGATGTGTTTTCATCGGTTTAGTTGTTTGTAACCCCGATTTGTTTTCTATCAATCGATTTATGACTTTAGAACAGCGGTATACTACCGTTGCCTTTATTTATTAGACTCTTCGATCTAACATTTTTCAATGTTGAAATTTACAGTAGAAGCAACTTCTAGATTCAGCAGAACAACCTAAAAAAGTAAAATAACAAACATACAGCAATACAGCATTCTGGGGAAACTTCAATTGATAAGTCCGTAAAAAAATAGCAAAATGAAACGCTCAGACACATCAAACGAATGGATAACAACTGTCCCATTTGTGACATGGTGCATGCGTATCAGTGAGTGTATATGGCGGGGCGACATAGTGATATACTCAATGTTGACCTCCACTGAATAGATGATAAATATCAAAGCAAAAAAAAATAATAATACGTATTATGAATTAATTTCAATAGCACAAAAAGGATATAACTATAACAACAAATTCTCGTAACGAATTGAGAATTATTTAGAACTATTGACTCTAAATCTTAATAACGTCCAAAACTGGAAATTGAAATTTAGAGAAACCAATGAGAAAGAAACTGATATAGGATCATTGTGCTATTTTTCGGTGGGCCTTTTTGATGGAATTTTGATTGATCATAACCCCCAAAAAATGTGCATACTACATATACTATTATCTCCCAATCTCTGCTGCAGATTTTATTTTGGTTTAACCAGTTTGATTTGGAAGACAGGTCGACATAGTTGGTTGCACAATTACTAACACAATTCTGTATCAATATTCTTGTAACTGTTATATAATACATCAATAACATAATTAGAAACCTAATCGTAATTTACATCCAATTTCTAGAAATTTATCTGCGACATTACTTTTTGTGGCGTTGATGCATTTGTGTGACAGACACACAGTTTGCAATTTTATTAAGCTGTTTTTGTGTACTGTCCTAATTATTGTTTTGTTATTCTTTGGTTAACATGTCGAAATGTACTATTACATTATTTATTAATGTATTTCTCAATCTTGGATGTTCTTGCATTTTTTTGTACTGTATTCCCGTCATGTTATGTTTTTATGTTAGTGGTATATCTAACATTGTAATAAAGCGCTAGATTTAGCTAGCCACAAAAACAGGTTCAATCCTACATTTTATCTTAAAATATCCTGTACCAAGTCAGGAATATGGCAGTTATAATAGTTCGTTTCTATATATGTGACATTGTCGTCTGTATTTTGTTGCACTTCAGTGTTCTGTTGTTTCGTTTTTTCCCTCATATAGTTGATGTTTCCAGCGGTTCTAAATTGTAAATTAGATTTGTTTTTATCGAGTTATGACTTTTGAACGGCTGTATACTAGTGGTGCTTTTATTTGTGCTTCAAATATTACTTCTGCCAGGGGCGTAGCTAGGCCAAAATGATGTGTACGCAATGCCGGGGAAAGAAGTCATACGGCGAGGGGTTTGGGGGCCGCTCAAGTCCCACAGAAGCTCTAGAGTACGTAAATGGTGCAAAATCCTGCATTCTCGCGATTTCCTGGAACTGAAAATGACCTCACAGAAATCTTATTTTCATGAGTAAAAAGTCAACTTTTGAAAATAATTAAATTTGAAAAAAAAACAAAAAAATAGAGAAAAAAAAACTTCTATAATGTGTAGTGGTTAGAGCTTATTTATAAATTTAGGTAACAATTAAAATATATAGTGCCACCACCATATATTTGAATTGTTACCCAATTAGTCTCAACCCACTATACATTCACTGAGAAAATCCAAATTTCTAAGTCTTAAAGGGTATTTTTTTTTTATTGAGAAAATACATAAATAAATGGAATCACATTTCTCTGTTTTATTTTATAAGAGAACAAGCAGTCTTTCTTTTAGGTTTAATTCTCAAAGTTAGTTCTGAAAGTCAATGACCATTTCCTTTCCAGTTATCCAAAACCGACCGTGTCTGTTGAAATTTGTTTTTCATGGTATATGTTCAATAGAACAAGCCCAGATAAACGAATGGATTTCATTGTATTTCTTTAGTCGTCTCATGGTACTGAAAGAGTGTTTTATCGTTGTCGTCCAGACCGACATACATGCATATTATATGTTAAGTATTTTAAAGATTCCCGTGTATAAATCCTTGTTTAAAACATCATAGTTTGGAAACCTTTAACTATACATTTGTATATAAATACTTTTGAAGTCCCAAAATCTACAAGGAAAACTTTTTTTAAGCTTCAAAACTAAATCCGAGTTCTTTTTATCAACTTCCAAAAACGAGTCTTTTATTTTTACAAAGCAAGGAAAACAAGCACTTTAAATTTTGCACATGGAGAATAAGCACTTTTAATCTCGAGACACGTAAAATTAAATGAACGAGGCACCCATCTTGCACGACCGAACATAAAATAACAAAGCAAAAAACACGTTGATCGTAAAAAAAAAAAACGGCGAATAGGTTGCAAAAGTATTACCCTTATATTAATAGAACATCACGTTTTATTTCATCAGTCATTTTGAAATCTTCAGAAAAGATGTCAGGGTAAGTAGGCATAGTAGACGCACTTATTGTATTCTGAAACCCCGAGGACTCAGCTGTTTTAATTGTTTGCATCAGCAGCACAATCACGATGCTGGTCCCGAAAATGTAAAGAGAAAACTAGTTTCCGGAACGGAATATAGTTACAAAGTGACTATTAACATATTTTTATAACACTTTATAATTAATTCTATTACTTAAGTTTTATTCTAACTAGATTTACCATATTTTTATTTTTGACAAATTTTCGATGTGTACGCAACTGCGTTTTTGCGTACGGGTTGCTACGCGCCTGTCTGCTAGAGTTGCTTTCCTTAACACCTTCAGTTCATACATGCGATTTCATCCCATTTTATGTCTGGTTATTCCCTCAGACAGATGGATAAGAGAATAATCTAGTCTGTTCATTCTCAAAGAGTTCACAACAATTCCCGTACTAAATTCTCCGTAACTCTGCTCCTGTCCTCAATAATTAGTCACACTAACGGCCAACTCAACGCATACGTTCATGACTTTATTTTTAATGTGTGTGTGTGTGTGTATGTGGTTCGTCTTTGAGGATTCTTCCAATCTCCGGTGCAGAGATCACATATCCGTTCCGTTCAATACTACGTAACACTACACTCAATATTAAGTGTAGTATTGCGGAGCATGTAAGGAACGGATATGATCTCTGCGCCGGAGATTGGGATTCTTCAACCGTGAACATCGAACAGCAGCATCAGACCACAGGTGAACATTCATAAAAGAGTTTCAATGACAGGAATCTGTGATAAGCAATGATAAACCGACTGAATAAGTAGCCAAGTTTGATTGGTTAAATCAATTCTTGTGTATGAAGGTATCTTCTACGATTAAGCATGCCGAGCTCTCAGGTTATTCCTGATGTCGCTAAACGAGAAATCGATGTGTTTTCAAATTTTTTGCATATAACCATGAAAAAGATACGGTTTACCTAGGTCACTTTTCATTTTATCGGCTGTTCTAGTAGCTGTTGTATACTTTTATTGTAAATTTATATTCAATCAGGTTATTTTCAAGCTCCGTCTAGATATAGAGATTTCTCTTATTCTTCGTCAATTTATCACTTTCTGCACCCATTGTATTAAAACATTTAATCGACGTGTAGTTCGTTTGATCTCAGTTCTTCATTGGTTAAAATCCGATTATGACGTCGAATTGTCTTGCCTTCGTCTGAATTTCCTATTGTGACGGCATGAAAAAAGGCGACCATGCCTGATGACGTCACATAAAAAGAACACATCTGTTTGTAGATTATTCGAAAAGAAGGAATAAGTGTGCATGCGTTTTGTTTGAAAATAAATAGAGAAACAGATTCCACCACAAAATTTGACAGTTAAATTTTAATTAATCGGCGAGTCTCGCGTTTTAAATTTGAAAATTTAACTGTCTCGATTGGATAAATATCGTATCACACTCGATGCAGTGGTAGAATCTCTCTCTCTCTCTCTCTCTCTCTCTCTCCTCTCTCTTCTCTCTTCTCTCTCTCTCTCTCTCTCTCTCTCTCTCTCTCTCTCTCTCTCTCTCTCTCTCTCTCTCTCTCTCTCTCTCTCTCTCTCTCTCTCTCTCTCTCTCTCTCTCTCTCTCTCTCTCTCTCTCTCTCTCTCTCTCTCTCTCTCTCTCTCTCTCTCTCTCTCTCTCTCTCTCTCTCTCTCTCTCTCTCTCTCTCTCTCTCTCTCTCTCTCTCTCTCTCTCTCTCTCTCTCTCTCTCTCTCTCTCTCTCTCTCTCTCTCTCTATATATATATATAGATAAATATCGCTAGAAGATTAAATGGGTTATTTATGTCGGTAAGGTATTTCATGAGCTGTTCTTCTTGGTCTATAAACTCCGTGATAGTATTATCAATAATGAACATAATGTCGTGTGATCCAAGAGTTACATTGCCAATAAAAAGTAAAGGATTAACATGATCCATATCGGAAAAAGGTGATACATGTTTTGGTTCATTAGTTTTTTCTACGTATCTGTTCATCTCACTATAAAGACGAAAAAAGTGAAAAAGTATATTTAAACAAAACGCGTTTGACTAACAGGTCGAACAACTGATGTTCTTAAACCCTGCTGACTGCCATTGGCGATTGCCATATAAATTTGATCACGAGATGTAACAAAATAGATCTTAAGGATTATGTACCCTTCTGTTGATTCAATGTTAAACATATGGAAATTTTATAGAAATCCACAGCCTTTATCCTTGTACTTTCATATTTGGCAATTTGATGACTGATAGCTATAAGATAAGTACATGCAGTGCTAGCATTGATTTCCTTAAATCAAGTTTATTAATGTATAGTTATTAGTTAAAACAAATAAAAATATGGACCGAATCAAGTACACCTTTGAGGGTGCACTCGACTTTAGTGCCTCAGCACGATGTATTTTGGAATTTACATTTTGGTTAGAACATTTTGTAGAAAATGAACACTAGCACATCATTTAAAAGCAAGAGAGTAATCTATGTTTCAAATTTTATAACGAAAATCTCTGTATTAAAGGCTGTGGATTTTCTATAAAAATCTTGGTTTATTTGCCACAAAATACTCTTTTTCTAGTAAATGCAATGAAACAGTAATTACTTATGCTTTCCATCAAGTTTCCCCTTGGTATATGTACTAAATGGCCTATCTCTTTTATTCATTATATCTGTAGTTTTGATACAATTGAAGTTTGAAAAATTCGTAAAAATATGGCTACAAAAGGGGTCATAAACCTTAATATAAATTTAATTCTAAACAGAAAACGATAAACTTGTGGCCAAGATGTTATGCCACAAACACAAGGTGTCAATATTTTTTATAATATATATGAACAGGAATTAACAGATATTATGACGTTGTTTATAAAAAAAAAAAAAAGCTTCCAGCGGAACTTCTGTTAGGTGGACTACGTTGACAATACCATATATAATGATCGGAGGATATAACTGAGATGAAACAGACTAGGTTTTTTTTTAAACTTTACACATAAGCTGCAACATGTTCGAAATGAAACAATGGGTACACAGTACAACTAAAACTGGTTAAGCTGACAAAAGACAACTTGCTTGTCATAATGATTGAAAGACGTAACATTACTAACACTCCACTTGATCTTTTAAACCAAGAGTTCCAAATTGTGCAGTTGAAATCATCCCTTCTTAGATTTACGCATGGCATCATGAATTGATCACGGTTATGTTCTAAATGTTTTAACTACAATCCTACCCCCTTTGGCACGAATGTGATCTACCGAATTAGACGTATCACACCCCCTTTGGCACGAATGTGATCTACCGAATTAGACGTATCATACCCTCTTTGGCACGAATGTGATCTACCGAATTAGACGTATCACACCCCCTTTGGCACGAATGTGATCTACCGAATTAGACGTATCACACCCACTTTGGCACGAATGTGATCTACCGAATTAGACGTATCACACCCCCTTTGGCACGAATGTGATCTACCGAATAAGACGTATCACACCCCCTTTGGCACGAATGTGATCTACCGAATTAGACGTATCACACCCACTTTGGCACGAATGTGATCTACCGAATTAGACGTATCACACCCACTTTGGCACGAATGTGATCTACCGAATTAGACGTATCACACCCACTTTGGCACGAATGTGGTCTACCGAATTAGACGTATCACACCCCCTTTGGCACGAATGTGATCTACCGAATTAGACGTATCACACCCCCTTTGGCACGAATGTGATCTACCGAATTAGACGTATCACACCCCCTTTGGCACGAATGTGATCTACCGAATTAGACGTATCACACCCCCTTTGGCACGAATGTGATCTACCGAATTAGACGTATCACTGGATTTGTACTTCGATGAGCAACACAACGGGTGTCAGGTGTTGAGCAGGATATACGTATCCTTAAAGAGCACCTGTGATAAGTTAACTACGAACATTAATTTTCAATAGTTTTTAATGGTTTCAATATGAAAAGTTTTTTTTTTAATTTAACGCTATAAGCCATAAAAACTTCAGTGCGGCCAAAAAGACAATATCCCATTTCAAATATTAAGATGCATCACTCCTTCACAATTTCGAATTCAATTGAAACTGTACTTTGTGAAAAGTCATTCGAATAGTTTACATGTTAATCAATTGTGATATGAGAACAATATTAAGGAGTATCTATTTAACTTTAATTTGAGGGAAATAAGAGATACTTTTTTGTTGTTGTCTTACATGTCTTAGTACATGTTCAACTGGCAGGTGTCATCTGACCTTGAACTCATTTTCTGGTTCAGTGGTTATAGTTAGGTTTTTGTGTTTTTGTCTATTTTTCTTATACTGTATGCAATAGGTTTATATTTGGTGTATGGAATGATTGTAAGGTGTACATGTCTAGTTGGCAGGTGTCATCTGACCTTGACCTTATTTTCATGGTTCAAAGTTAAGTTTTTTTGAGATTTGGTCTTTTTTCTAACACTATATGCAATAGGTCAACTATATTTGGTGTATGGAAATATGATATGATATGCATTTCAGTCTCACAGGTTTTATTTGACCCTGACCTCATTTTCACTCTTCCGATTGCTCGGTGTTATCTTTTTGTGTTTGGTCTGTTTTTCATAAACCATAAGCAATAGGTCAACTATATTTGTTGTATTGAAGAATTTTAAGCTGTACATGTCTGCCTGGCATGGTTCATTTGACTTTAACCTTAATAATATTTTCATAGTTCATTGGTAAATGTTTAGTTTTATTGGTTAAGTCTGTTTCTTAGAAACTTTAAGCAATAGGTCAACTATATTTAATGTATTAAATGATTGTAAGGTGTACATGGATTTCTTGTTTGGTTTATATAACCTTGACCTCATTTTCTTGGATCATGTTAAGTTTAAGTGATAGTTGTATCAAAGCTTTATATTTAGGACTATCAACATAATATCAATAATTAAAGTAAAAAAGGCGAGACATTTCAGCGTGTGCACTCTTGTTACATTTTAATCTAGAAACTATGTTTTGATTGTAAGGAGCTCCTGTCCAAGTTTGGTAACAATCCAGAATAGTTTGTGAGATCTAATTAATGTTTTGAAAAATTTAAGTGCAAACTGCATGTAATGTTAACTGGAAGTCCATTTGTAAGTAATATACGGAAGAAAAAAAAAAGATTTTTTTTTACAAAATTGTCTTCTAGATATTATATACTAGATTTTATCATACAAAAGCTTCTGTCCAAGTTTGGTAGAAAAATCCCGGATATTTCAAAATAGTTATAAACATTTAAAAATCTTTAACCACATAGTGAATGTAATTTCAACAGTTCATTTATAAGGAAAATACGGAAAAACAGGATTAGTTTTTACAAAATTTACTTCTGGATACTATCTTAATATGATCATAAACAAGCTTCTGTCCAAGTTTGGGAGAAGGATTTTTTAAGAAAGTTTTTAAATTTCAAAAACCTGAACAACAGAATGAATATTTGTGGACGCCGCCGCCGCCAACCAACACGGGATGTAGGATCGCTATACACGATATATATAGTGTCTCGTTTTGGCGGCAAAAGTTGCAAGGCAGACTCGACAAAAAAACATGACCTAGACGTTAGCTAATAACGTTGTGCACGATGTTCCTACAACACGACGTTACACTAAAAATGCGGCGTCAAAGAGGGTTTTTGACTTTGATTAATTTTTGCAAGTTTTATTCGGTTTTTTTTTTATATGTTGTTGGTTGATTCTGGTTCTGTTCTTTTTGTGATATCATTTTATCATAAATTACCTCAAGTTGTGGAAATCGTTTTAATAATGTTTACCTTTTAAGTTATTTCACCTAAAATTGCAGTGCTTACTGTCGCAAGTAATGTAGGAAGGAAAAATTGGACGGAAGTATTACCAATGTTATTTAAACTGATCGGGCGGAGCTTACGTTTTAATTTGCATAAGGGCAGTCTATTTGAAGATGTGTGTGCTAAGGATGATTGCCGTTATAATTATTACTGATTTCTAATCGCATATCAGTGCCATCAAAGTAATTTACAAAAGAATGACTGGACACTTCATTAATGAGTTTATCCTAAAACACCTATTAGTAGATGGACTGGTTTATTATGAGCGAACTGGTAAAACTCCGCCCAGTCAAGTGAAATAAATAGAGTAATACATGTATACGGTTTCCATAAATAATGTGCAAAACTTTTATCATAGGATGTTTAACTTTCATGGTGCATATCATCTGTTATTGTAAAATTTCTATATCTTAATTCAACCCCAATACAAATATATCTGACACTCTGCAAGTAAATCGAAACATTTTTAACCTTGATTAATTTGAATAGAATTGTATTTTCCTTGGCACATAATTTGTCGAAATACACTCCTTCAATTTCTTGAATCTTGGCTTGAGAATTATTTTCCAAGTCTTCTAAAGTTGCTTGCTTAAATTGTTTAACTTCTGATATACATTTTAAAATATAGTAATCTTCTCCTGAATTGTCCGCAAAAACGGCTAATGATAATCCCGGGTTTTATTAATTCAATGAAACGGTTTTCGTCGCTGTTTTGAATTTGTCTTTCAATTACCTCAATTTCATGTGCAAGTTGATATTGACGAAAAGTTCCGGCTTCGCTAGTACATATAGTACAGGAATTACTTTCAGTTATAACATGAATAGCAGGACAAATTGCGAAGTAAATCATTCCGTGGACTTGTATTAAGTCTGTGACGACTTTAAATGATCTATTTCGTAGTCCTTCCGCAACATAAATTAAAATTCGCATTTTACATTTAGAGGATTGTCTTGGTGTTTCCAATTTGTCTTTGCAAAAGTTGAACGAAGTTCATGTAATGAGATTTAATTTCCCTTTTCACGATTCTTTTAAATAAATCGATAAAAGCTATAAACGATCAATAAAAATTGCAAAATTTAACCTGTGTCGAATCTATGTCCCGGCCTGAGTCTATACAATGTAGGAACAGCGTGCGTAACGTTAATGCTTTCAGGGGCGGATGCAGGAATTTTCGAAAGGGGGGTGCTAACCCAGGGCAAAGGGGGGGGGGGTGCAAAGGGGGGGGGGGTGCAAAACATATGTCCCGATACAAATGCATTGATCGGCAAAAATAAAGGGGGGTGCGCACCCCCGGAACCCCCCCCCCCCCCCCCCTGGATCCGCCACTGGCTTTCGAGGCTAGTTTTCTAGGTTAATATTTGAAATCATAATTCTTAAAAGAAGGTTCATGTTTTGTAAACTGCTTCGCAATACAACGTGGTAAAGACGGCCTTCTGCCTACAGTTTCTTAATCAGCACATTAAAAAAAAAACTAGTTAAATATATTTATTGACTAATCTTGCAGGATTTTGTCTTTGTTCATTTCAATATGTTCAAGCAAGAATGTTTACATATCATGTACATGGGAAAATAATATGTGTCCCTTATTGCTTGTCGTAGTTTTTTTAAAGACCAATCTCAACATGTTAAATGACCCTGAGCGTCATGATAATCGTGTACACAGTTACATACAATATGTTCTATTATGAAATAAATTCTTCTTGTTGACTTTTAAGTGTATTAAATCGGTAATTCCGGTATTGTGTACACTTGTTGTTTGACTTGTTGTGTGTAGATGAAAACAAAACACACACTGTCGGCAGAAATAAAAATAAGAGAACCTGAGAAAAATGGATTAGTAAATCTGAACTTTGTATGCAGCACAAACATTTGGTCAAACATTGTCGGGTAAGCAGCAATTATATTAATTTTAAAAAAAGTTCTATTAACCTCATTAAACATGTTAAATAAAACCTGAATTATCATATGTGAAATTTAAATGTAGCGTGCCATTTCCCGAACTTCGATCCTCCTTCTTTAATTGACTTTTTTACCTATTGATCTAAATGATCCGTCTTTTTCACCTGTTTTAAGCTATTTTATTCAATTCATTAGAAATATTGATTAGATTTATGTTTGTCGTTGCAGAACGGATCTTTTGTCACAATAATTTCAGTCAAGACAGAATTTTCCGAGTGATACATAAAGTATGGAAACTACAGAACTTACCGGTGATGGCATTGAATCTGTACACGTGTGGCAGGCGTATGTAATGTGTGCAATGACAACTGTTATGTTTTATATCTTGGGAGAAATCTTGGATAGACTCGGGAAACCTAAATGTGTAGCACCAGAGGTAGAGTTCTGGAAGTGGAGAAATATCACGATATCATGGATACATGGAGTTATATGTGGAACGTGGGTTTTTTTATGGCAAGTATAGAAACTTAGTTTTATATAGATATAAGAAGATGTGGTATGAGCGTCAATGAGACAACTCTCCATTGTTATGTTTCTTTTGTTGTGCTTTTGTCATGTTTGTGTATCTTTTCAAATTTTTTTTATCAAATGCAATTTTGAAATAAATATATAAAGAAAGTGTGGTATTATTGCAAGTAATAAGTAAAAATGTTTCTTCTCAAGTCTCAATTCAAGATTATTATGCATCCAAGTCACAACTTGTAAAAGTAAACCATTATAGGTTTAAGTACAGTCCCCAACAAGGATGTATGGCTTACCGAACAGCAAGTTATAAAAGACTCCACAATTGACTTATAAGTGCAAACTACTAAAAGGAAAACCAACGACCATTTAGAGATGCGTATTACAATAAGTAAATAGTTACATCAATAAATTGTACGATAAGAATTTATATTATAAATGGATAAATTAATAAATAAGTGCTGATAGAGTCTGCATATTACAATGTGTTATACAAACAAGGATATAACAAGCTTTATTGAGATTTTAAAAATGACACTCTGTTAAATTTGTTGATATAACAAAATACTTTGCAAGTAATACCCAGGCCCGTAGCCAGGAATTTCCAAAGGGGGGTTATTTGGCCTCAAAAACTCGACTTTAACAGTCACAATTCGAACAGAACGTTAACAGTCACTATTTGTTTTCAAGGGGGGGGGGGGGGTTCGTCCGAACCCCCAACCCCCCTGGCTACGGATAAGATACCTATATGTAGCTATAGCCAAGACAGACATTTAATATTTCATAGTGTTTATTTTGATAGAATGTTGATTTTGGGTATTCGCCAACAAGACAGAAAAAGAACGATAATGTTCCACAAAAAGACTCCAACCAAACAAAATAATTGAGTCTTTATTTCTTGTCGAAAATATAAACACATGAAAACTTAGAGTATTTTTGGTGCTTAAAATGTCTTTTTTTTCAATCAACCAACGTTGATACATATAATTAACAAAGACAGTTTGCACTTCATGTTTTTATTCCACCTTTTTTGTGTTTTAGCTTAGTTTTATATCCAGATTTAGTACGAGATCCAGTGGCTTACATAAACAATTTCATGTATCTAATGGTGCCCTTTTCTGCAGGTATTTAAATTAAAGTTATTTTCGTATACAATAAATGCGCACACATGTAACCAAAAGCTGCGCGCAAATGTAACTAAAAGCTGAGCTGAGCGCACATGTAATGGTAATGCTCGCAAACGTAATGCACCGATATTAATATAATGTATTATTGTCCATGTCATTACTTTTGTTTCGCTGTGTGTATGTATGATAGTGTAATTGTTCTTTTCTTTAATATGAGGTCATCTTTCACTCTAATGTTTATCTATGACTATACATGTAACAATTTTAACAATTTGTATACATACAAAAGGCGAAATTGCAAATAAGACAACTTTCCACCACCGATTAAATAATGTAGATGTAAGAAACTAAAGGTCACCGTACAGCCTTCAACAATGAGTACAATACTTACCACACGGTATAAAAAGCCCCGTCGTGAACAATTGTGAAAATATTCGAACAAAAAAAAAAAAAAAAAAAACCACCAAAAACCAACGTCATAATTTATATCAAATTTATAAATAAAAAACAAGTTTGAAAGAAAGTTGTAGCACCCAACGAGTCGACAATCATTGGATTACATGATCCTGGCTTGGGACGGGCACATGAAGAATATGCCCGGGTTAACCATGTTTGTGAGTCGCTTCGCTATAAATCCTCCAATCACCTCGGACAGTAGCATACCAACACAACATAAGCACAAACTGTAAAAAATAGTTGGACATGTTCCGACTCATCTTATCGATACGAAAACATTAAATCTTCTCACATAAAGGCAATTTGCTTACATATTTTTCTTCTTTTAGTACCAAATTTTTTATTTTTTATTTTCTGTCTTTTATCATGTTTGGTTAAATCAAGACAATACACGCAATGTACTCTTCTGTAAATATAATAGCTTGTACACGCTTGTTTCTTCGTATATATTACGGCTAAAGTATATTCTAAATGTTACAAGCCTTCAAATTATGACTTGTGATTCAATATAATATAAATGAATCCTAAATATTGTTATTTTTACTTAACTTCGTGTTTATTTATTGTCTTTTACGTATGATTTATTTACCCACCAAGTCTCAACCCTCCTTTGTATATGATGACTTTTAAATAAGGATTAAATACTTTGCATATACTATTCAATTCAATATTTCAGTAAGACACAAAGGAACACATAATTACATGCGTATCATGTATTAACTTGATATGTGAGCATAACAGTGTTTCTTTTGACATAATGCACATCAGATTTAGATAGTATCTGAATCTTTTAAAAACACAAAATCAATCCATGCATACCAAAGACGACTTTATTTTTTTGCATTACTTTGGACCCCTACCATTTGAAGGGAATAAATTGACACCTCTTCGTTAAAAAGCAGGATTTAGGGGGCGGGGGGGGGGGGGGTACTTTTTGGCTTGTTGGTTTCAGTAGTTTGATTTTTTAAATAAAAAAATCAAATTTCCGTCTGGTTCCTTTATCCTTGCTTTGTTTCGAATATATGATATGCAGATAAACAAAAATGTGTACTAGTTCACAGAAAATGGACGTCACACTAAATTTCAAAACTGATATAAATGAACTTGAAACAAATAAAATAAAACATACAATGCTGGGTAAAACATGTTTTGTAAGATATTAACCCTCACCCTCAGTATACCTTTATCAAATGTAGCCTGGCATCTTGGCCAGATCTATAGCTAAAAGTTGGGCCACGACTCCCAAGATGCACCCAGGCTATATACTATGTAGAATAAACTAAGCACACAGCAATTCAAACAGTAAAACTCAGTTCAAAATAAGTCATGTATATATTTACAGGATATTTCATATATGATACCATAGACATGAAGGTGAACAAAAAGATAGGAACATACTGGGAAGTTACTTTACATCATTTTGTTGTAAGTAAAACATAGAGTAAACACATTGATAGATAGTTAAATATTTAACGGCCATTTATTAAAACAAAACAAAACGCAAAATAATTATACAATTGCATTTAAACAAAGCAGACAATTGAAGAAAACATTCAATCGGACGCAATGATCTTTTCAATACTGATGAAAATCCACCGTACTATTTCGTACGAACACGGTTTCCATTAATTTTCAAAAAACATCCATAGAAAATAAACTGGAACATTGTCAACATGTACCAAAAAAGATATATTAAGTACCAGATCAGTTATTATATACCTTTGAAAAATATCATTAAAGTAAGGAAAGTTACACCTTTGAAAAAATACCAATAAAGTAAGGAAAACTAGAAAAAGAAGCTCCATAGTTAACGAAATGTGAAAATTTAAATGAATATAATAACGAAAAACGAAAAGGACACTGAGAGGTAGGACCAGTCTATGTTGATTCTTAATTATCACGAGGACATTTTACCCCCTCCCAAAATAAAAAAAAAAAAAAAAAAAAATACGTTTGACAACTGTTTATTTAAAACTCACAGTTTATTCTTGGATGAAAACTATGAGAAAGATGATACTTATTATAAATTGTTATGATTTTATCCTTTATTTACAGATAGTTTCGTCATTTATATACAACTTTAACATAAGAAGCTGCATAGGGTATAATGTGATAATACTAATGGCAGAAATAAATACGATATTTCTACATATGAGAAAACTCTTACAGATGTGTCATGTCGGATTTGACACTAAACTATACCGATTTGTGTCTTTAACTAATATTTTTACATTCGTTACTTGCCGCCTAATTCCAATTTTACGTGTTTACTCAGGATTATATTTAGATTTTCATAGAGTAAGTTTAACGTATGTTATAACGTTTTGGTGGACTATAACAACTGGACTAGTAATAAACTTGATATTATTTGGGAGACTTGTTAAGTCTGATATTTTAAGAGGTTTTTCTAGAAAAGGAAAACAAAAAGTGGATAACGCTTCCGGAAAAAGCATATTCGAAAATGGTGACTTGAATTTTGACAAAGATGAATAAAACGGATGGTTCAAACATGTCTATGTATAACAATCAGTAGTTGAATGTTTGCAGTGTTATTAACATAATGAGGTTCCAGAAATATGAGAACCAAGACAATTAGACAAAACGTTTTCTAGAATAGTTACCAATCAAACAATAGCAATACGTACATTTGGTGCAGTTGGCAGCTGACATCACTGGACTATTATTGTTATACTTTTGTTCTTCTTAAAATGAATTGGTGATATGAAATTTGTTCCGCCTTAAGTAGTTGTATATTTCTGACCTCAATCTATTCACCTTAATTGTCCCGTTCAAAATTATTTGCATACCTCCTCCGCTATGTTTTATCCTTGTCCGTCCGTGCGTTTGTCTGTACGTCCCATGCTTGGTTTCAATTCTCTAACTATAATTTGCCTCAACCAAATGTTATGAAACTGATACAAAATGTTTATTACCACTAAACCCGGATCAAATTTTAATTTTGGTGGCGTCACGTCTACCAATCTAATTAAAATATAATTGATCTCTGATTACGTTATACTACATTATGAGTAGTATAACGTAATCAGAGATCAATATTTTAACTAGATTGCACGTCTACTGTTCTAGAGTTATGCCCTATACAATTGGAAAAACTAATTGCTGAATTTTCATTTTCGTTCTCTAACTTTAGTTTGCCTCAACCAAATTTTATTAAATTCATACACAACGCTCAATACCACAAAACACAGATCAAGTTGGAATTTTGGTGGCGTCTCTTGTATTGTTCTAGAGTTGTGTCCCTATAAAAATGAAAAAAAATGCTGAATTTTTCGTTTCTGTTCACACACTCAAGTTTGTCTTAACTAAATGTTATGAAACTATACACTGCTTATTACCACAAAACTCAGAATACAAAGAAGTTCAAATTTGGGAAGCGTCATTATTGCAGTATTTTTTTAAGTTATAGTTATCGGATTATAATTTAGTACGCCAGACGCGCGTTTCGTCTACATAAAATTCATCAGTGACGCTCATATCAAAATATTTATCAAGCCAAACAAGTACGAAGATGAAGAGCATTGAGGATCCAAAATTCCAAAAAATTGTGCTAAATACGGCTATGTCCCTTTAAAACGTTATGCAAGCGCGGCATGTGACACATTCCCGGACACATTTATTTTGATATGCTTAAAAAAACAATATCCTCAAACGGGTATCATACTATTTTGTCAAGTTAAATAATTTCAGCATAAAAAAAGAACAAATTTAAAACTAGTGCTCATCATTTAGTTATTGAGAAGCATCGATATACAGGAATCGATGACGACAAATGAGTTTGTATTGTAGCAAATGCAGGTTGAAGACGAGTTTCATTTTTTGATGGAATGCGCGTATTGAATAAGAAAAATAACCTTGTCTTTTCTTAAGGATGTACTTAGGTGAGGTTAGGTAAACATTAAGAAATTAAGAAATTAAAATTAATACTATAAGCTGGTACAGCATCAATTAATGATAAAGATAAGCTAAAAATATTGATAGGTCATGGACCTCCTTTTCGAGATATTTGAGATTTAAAATATGGCGGGAAAAGGCTGACTCAGACTTTTACCTTATATTTGCATTGGTATCATTTGGGTCCCAAAACAAAAGTAAGAAAATCAAGAATCTTCTAAAACTTTGGTAAATGGCCTTTCATGAGCTATTAAGTCTTATATGAAAAAATAAATGGGTGTTATGGGGCAAAATATTTTACATTGTATTGTATGGGAAAACTCCAAGGAGTCCGAACATTTGAGAAAAATTCCAAAACCTCACCTAAGTACATCCTTTATTATTATTTCATTTGGTTGATGTGAACTGTTCATATATGTAAAATGTAGAAAGCAGAAGGATAATGTTTTCAGTTTTAGTTAGTGTCATAATATATATGACGATGCTTACATTTTGCTCCCAATTCGAATCATTATCGTTAATTTCTATGGCCGCGTGTAAAAAATGGTTGTGCTTACGTACCTGTTTTTGGTTTTACTTAACTACTGATACGATCAGTTTATTGCATTTAACTTTCAACACTGAGAGAAGTTTTAAAAGGTGATCAACAAGGAAGCGGATGTTGACAAGTAGAGAGCAAATTGTTTGCGATTTCATGTCAGAAGGTCGTGTATGCATACGTCTTGATTGAAGTGTAAATGCAAACATAAATGCAAATCGATGAAGACAGATTGCATACAAATCTATAAAGAAGTATATTCCAAACGGTTTGCACATTTATGTCAAAATCAAAATGGCAATTAAAATAAAATGTTCAGGGTAAAGGTAGGAATTTCGTACTAGTGATGACACATGCCATAAAACGTGTATTAGACGTGTTTGATAAAAGATCCATTTTATAAGAGAGAGAATGAGAAAGAGCCGAAGATATGAAAAAGGACATATAAACTTTGAGTCCTAAATTATATTATCTCACCGCTGGTAAAATATCACGTTGTGATTGGTTTAACGCCGTCACGTGGTGACCCCTATGAGACCGTAGGGGGTTAGTAAATTTCATAGAGGGTTCATGACGCGTTAATGGTGACTGTCATCTATTGATGTTGTATTTCATTGTTTATTTTTTAACAAAACGCAGCAGAAAAAGTACAGCGTGCGATAAATTCGTTATACGATTAACTAGTGACCCCCTACGGATCCATAGAGGGTGAATAAAATCCATAGAGGATTCCGAGTCTCCGGCCTCACCCCCTATGAATTCTACTAACCCTCTATGAATCCGTAGGAGGTTAGTAGCGAATTATATAACTTATAAGCTGACGACGTCATGGCCGAAAAAGAAAAAAAAAGACTAAATGACAAATAGCATTATACAAAACACAACAAAGAAAACTAAAGACTAAGAAACACGAACCTCGTCAAAATCATGGATGATCTCGGTTGTAGATCCTGCTCAAATTGAAGCACCCGTCGTGCTGCTCACAACCGGTGATTAATTTGGTAGGTCATTTTTGCGTAAAAAGTAGGACGAGTTAGTGGTAACGACAATTGGAACATATTAGTCGTCGTAGATGTGAAACAGATTTCCAAAATGTGGTCAACCAATTCGTGATGGCGTCCGTAAATCATGATTGGAAACAAAAGTCCTGGAATATTGAATCAACTGGGAGATATATACACCGTATGTAAGTGCTTCTGAAATTTTACTACACAGAAATAAAAGTTCACAATTGGGAATTTTTTAAGCTGACATTATCTTTGTTTGTCATAAGATTTTGCCTTCAACAAACAATTTCTAGAAATAAGTCAAGATATGAGGCCGACTTAAATTGTATCTGGTGTATCCTTAATTTCAAGTTCGATGGCATATATGCGTTCAACATAGTCAACAAACTTTGAACTACGTATTGAAAGAACGTTATCTTCAAATCGAAGTTAAAGGATAATTTTAGCCTCTTTTTATTCAACATAAGAAGCTGTCGCATGAAGTTTGTCTCACATGAATAGAGAAACAAGTCAACAAGAAGGAATGCTGATTGTGTTTGAAAAACACGTCCTCCAAACATAGCAAATATGTTGCCAATTAAGAAATCTAGTTGTCGGTTTCAGGGAATTTTTGTTTGAGTCCTAATAATGTGTTTTTACAAAATACGATTTATCCTTCCCTAGGACAAAATGCTTGTATCTTTGAATGAATCTAAACAGGACCATCCATATATATTGTATATTGTAAATTTTATTCTCAGTATTTGAGTAAGATATCCGTTCTTATATATACATCATGACATCCTTCATTGTAATGATTTTAAATAGTAAACCATACAAGATACAGGAAGACAAGACACTCATCCTTACATACTTGGAATTAGGCCAACCTTAATTGTAATGATTTCCCATAGCAATACCAAACAAGGTACAGGAAGACACGACACCCATTACGCTATAGATATTTATATATGTGATAAAATCATGTAATTGTTTCGACCAATTTATGAGTTTATAAATCATAAACCAAGAAGCGACGTTCCATAACCGAAAGAGACACCCGACAAAGTCGGACGTAATTCACGAATGGATTACCTTCGAATGCAGACATCGGAAGCGTAAATCAACGCGTATGTTTGTCTATGAAACAAACAGGGATAGGAGGAAGGGATAAGTGGTTAAATCGATAGAATAAGAATGGCAAAACCTAAGGAATTCGCAGTTTTAAGGGCAATGCAGCGGTTGATGAAGACGAGTATATATTTGGTCTTGTTGGGTATTATTGACTTTTTAATTTACTATGAAGATGTATGAAGATCGAAATTTTAGTTTTTAATAATACAAATTTTCATTAGTTTTATATGAAATTATTTCAAATATAAAACAATTAGGAAAAGGAACATTTCAGCAGTATAAATCTTCAAGAGAATGTTTTTGTATCTTAATGCCTGATATTGGTTGTTCTGTATTGAGAGTTGCAGTATATGATATTATCCTAACCTACTTATGGCTGTTCTTTAAATGTTGTTGAATAAAAGGTGATCCAGTCATGTTTTGGTTGGTTCGTCTGTTTGGAGGATTTCAATTCATGTTTTTCATTGGTTGATCTATCTGAACCTGATTGGGTTGTTCTTTGAATGTTGCTGAATAAAATGTTATTCGTTCATGTTTTTTTTTTGTTTTTTTTTTTTGTTTGGAGGTTTTCCATTCAAGTTTATGGTTGGTTGTTCTCTTTGGAGGGTTGCTGTATATGAGGTTTTTTTTGCTTCTATGCTCTAAGACGTTTAATGTAAGCCTCCCATACTGGTAGTCTAAATATAACAGGATAAAGATTATTCCAGACATATATATATGGTGTGACATTGACATATTTAATATCGATATTTAATTACAATGAATTATAAGCAATAGGATTAGACGCAAGTTCTTTAATCTATTATGAATATTAAATACTCTGCTCATGTACAAACTGGCAATAAATTCACACACTAAAGTTATAAAATCAGCAAAATTCATACTTCCAAAATGTTATCCTTTGTAGTACATGAAAACTGGTTCACACAGGTGTAAAAAAATCAGGGAATATTAGCTGTAATACTTCTTTCGGCGCTCGGAAAGTATAATTAAATTTGTTCAACGATTCTATATGCTTTAATAAGAAAGTCGCTGTTATAGTTAACCGTTCTCTTATTTTAGTCAAACCTAGGTGGTTTTGATAAAATCTTGCCAACTTTATATTTACTTTACAAGTGTACTTCTATTGCAATTCGGAAAAAAATATTAATAGCCATTTATAATCTTTTAATTTGAATAAATACAGTGTACAGTAATGTTGATCTTTTTCTCAACAATTTTATAGACATTTTTTTTATTTAATATAGATTAGACCGTTGGTTTTCCCGTTTGAATGGTTTTACACTCGTTATTTGGGCCCTTTATAGCTTGTTGTTCGGTGTGAGCCAAGGCTCCGTGTTGAAGGCCGTACATTGACTTATAATGGTTTACTTTTTTAAAATGGTTATTTGGATGGAGAGTTGAGTCATTGGCACTCACACCACATCTTCCTATATCTATATATACAATGATATAGCCGTTAAAAATAAAGAGGAGAGGTTTTGTAAATTGTTTAGATAAACACGGCATAATAATTTTTAATGATCTTCTGTGAATAGACCACTTAAGCTTTCGAGTTCATCCGTCACCGGAAAAAACTCGTCAATTATACGCGCCTTTATGACGTCATTTACCAGATAGAGGGGGGTCGCCTGTATCCCTGCACTATTTACGTTCATCAAGCGTCTTAGTGATCGTCATTGTGCAGGAAAAACTAGAAATAATGGTTGTTCAGTAGGTACTTAATGACAATTCCCTAATGACAGCAATGCTGATAGTCAATTTTGAGAATTCAATTTGCCGAATAATTCGTACAATATAGAATTATAGTTTTCCAACCACTCGCTCAATATTGGAATGGAAGTGTGACGATGCCCCTAAACGCACAAATGACGTTCACTAAAACCAAAGTTTTTGACGGAAATACATCGAACTCGAAAGTTGTCTATTGCATAATTACAAGTAGACGTCATCCTGTTTCTGATATTGATTTAAAATCTAAATCTGCAAGGTTTAAATCTTGAGGCTAAATCCAATTATAACATCTTATCAAATATGATGTCTTTTTTGGCTTGATAAATTAGATTTAAATCAGTCACGAATATAAATGTGTAGCTGATTTCAAGTCGAAATATTAGACACTCAGTGGAGCTGTTTGTTATTAAAGATTTATAATTTATTTCGTTAATCTAAGTGTGAAATATCTTGAAAATCTCCAACGCTTCGACAAGACAAATTTGTTTAAAATCCGTGTTTGAAGTAAATGGGTTCATTCTAATCTGTTTAAACTAAGAGGATAATAGAATTTAAAGCTCATTAATTAATCAAGATACAATACAACAAGCAATATGTATGTTTATTGTCGCCGCGCAACAACCTTTTAAAACAAAAAAATAAATAAATTAAATACCCGGTAGTAGTAAAATCGATACTACAACGAGACTACAACACGATGTTTAGTATTGTTATTACGGCTTTCTATAACTTTTATACGTGTGTCACAGTTTATAAATAAACCGCCCTGGTTTCTGTGTGTAAAATTGAAATCATGACAAATACACACACGTAAAGTATATTCAAAGTTGGCTTATGTTTAGTGTATTTGTAATTTGTAATAGATTATGGAGGAAAGTGTTGGTGTAGATAATAGACTTGGATATTGTGTATTCATTGTAACTTTAGTATCGCTGCACTGTATTAATATACTCGTCGAACGTCGCGGCAAACCAAAATCTGCACGTGCTAATTTGGATTCTTGGCGATGGCGAAATCTTGTTATATCTTGGATACATGGTTTGGTTTGTGGATGCTGGAGTATATTAAGGTATATTTATTGATATTGTAAAACTTTCACATTCTTAAAACATTTTAAAGGAATTGTCTTTGCTACTTGCTCAGCCTCAAGTGATGACATGCAAGTACTCTCATTTATATTAATTACTTAATGATCACAGTGGTAAATGCTAGGATAAATGCATAGATAATTAAATTTAGTATCCGAAGATCCGTACTAGGAAGCAATTAATGCATTGTAATGGTCGTAAACTTGTTTCGGTTTTAAAAGTTACTTTGAAATTCGTACAAAGCAACGGGTCAAGATAATATCTAATTGCATTGGAGGTGTTATATTAAATTTCAGAGACTTAAAAAAGCGTGTTTCAAATGTAGGACAAAATGTCTGAGCAAAATGTAGGGAACATTTATTAAATATTATTGAAATCCTATACCACTCTATATATTATTAAATGTATACTTTCATTATTTCATTTTCATTCTTACATGTCTTACAAATTTTAAAACCCAAGCAAATTAATAGGCAGCTATCATGGTTTTATATTTAGCCGTCCAATTTTGATATTATCATTCAATATTGTAAAAGGACTGAGAAACACGTACAAGTGTATTTATATCCCAGGGATACATGTCTTGTTTGTTTTTACCCAAACTTTTATGATTCAATCTTTTAAACATCATAATGATTACTTTCAATATTATTTGGCCGATTTGATAAGTTCATATTGATTATATTTCAATTTTTGGATTAGAATTTAAGTCCTATTGAACTTATGCAAATACCGAAATAAAAATAGGCCATCCATCATGTTCATACCATCTTCCATTGATAAATACATGAAATATGAGTATGTTAACGTGAAATTCCATTATTTGACCAAGTGGAACGGTTTACTTTGCCTTTATTCATATATTATACACACATATGTCATAAGATCTACATTTTGACAGAACGATAACAATATCAATAACTGACGCCCTGACTACAAGATCGGGATAGTTTTGTATATCTTTATCCCATATCTTACAATACACATAAAGCTATCAGGCATGCAAAAAGATAACGACGTATGTTATTTTACTAAAACCATTTTAAATGAAGTTTGCAAGTTTTACTCCAGATGGGGATTCCCCTCTTGACTGACTGGTTCTATTAATAGAAAGTTTGGGATCTTTCATATTGGATGAAACATATTGTGATAATTATTTTTTTGAACAGCATGATTGCATCTGAATGTTACGCACGGTATTCTGTCTATGTTTCATTTGATCATTTCTTGATGCAACAGTAGGACAAAAACAAATAATTTCTGCGTATTATTAAACAGGTCGAGAACTCTAGATTTTCTGACGTCAGAATATATTTGCATAGTAATTTCCAAAACACAAGGCCAATATGGCCTTGAAAAACTGACCAATCGACTCAATGAACTACAATGCATTGTGGGCTACTACGAGTAAACTACTACTTAAAACACGTGGAATTAGTGGGAAAACAGTCAATTAATATATTGTCTGGGACTCTCATTACCAAAGTTTTTATTCTGCAAATATATTTAATGTAAAATGTATAACGTAATCTTCAATTTGCATGCTCAGATTAAAAAAATATTGTTTATTGGCTTCACGATTCGACTTTCTTTTTCGCCTTGCAAAAGTAGTTGAACCGGTTTTGTGCATTGTTATGAATTGAACCTGCATTAATTTCACGACATGACACAGTGAAATATCCAATGAAGTGACCACTGTCCAGTAAGAAAATCATTTAAGCTCTTTTAACCCTGTATAATGTCATTGCAAAATCATTTCTGCCTAGATAAACACGAAACTTTCATTGAAACACTTCTTTCTGTACTGAATGTGTATTTATTTTTTATCAGGACTTGAACTAATAGTAAGAACATCATAATATTCAGTATTCTAAAAAGAAGTGTTATGAAAGCGGCAGGGGCGGGTCCAGCCATTTTAAAAGGGGGTCACAACCCTGGACAAAAGGGGAGGGGGTTCCAACTACATGTCCCCATCCAAATGCACTGATCGTCCAAAAAAGGGAGTCCATCCCCCGAAACCCCCGCCCCCTGGATCCGCCACTGAGCGGGTACGGTATATAGCTCAATACATTTTTTATAGTTTCATCCATCGATAATATCCGTTTGTTGCTAATTTTATCACAAAAGATACCTCAGAGGTTTTTTTATCGTTCGGCTGCTGTCCTGTTGACATATGTAAAATATCTCCAATATTAAAAGTCTCTGGATCATAGTGGGTGCCATATTACCATATTTTTTTTCTAAAACGTGCTTTGTATATAGAAATAAGAAGATGAGGTATGAGTGCCAAATGAGACATCTTTCCAACAAAGACATAATTTAGTAAAGTAAGCAGTCATAGGTCCAATGCTGAAAAGTAAGCTATTAATGACCCAAAAATTACTTGTGTAAAACAATCCAAAAAAAAAAGAAAAAAGAAAAAAAAAGGCCCAATTAAATATATAAAAGGACAAGAAATCTATCCCATAAAAAAAAATATTGTATAGGAGCCTGTATTTCAGTGGTTGCCGTTTGTTTATGTGTTACATATTTGTTTTTCGTTCATTTTTTTTTTATATAATTAAGGCCGTTAGTTTTCTTGTTTGAATGGTTTTACATTGTCATATCGGGGACTTTTATAGCTGACTATGCGGTATGGGCTTTGCCCATTGTTGGAGGCCGTACGGTGATCTATAAATGTTAATTTCTGTGTCATTTTGGTCTCTTGTGGACAGCTGTCTCATTGGCAATCTTACCACATCTTCTTTTTTATTATAGATCCAACGCTGCAATTTTCACAAAACATATCAAATTTTCCACCTTGTCGCACATACATATGGATAAAATCATTACAGCTTATTTCCTAATGCATGTGGAGCAAAACTTTGGTTAGCTTGCTTGCTTTGTTTGTATATTGTTCAAAATATAAAATATACAAGTTAAACTATGCCTATATATATATATTGTTTAAAGATGTCAATCTTATTTTCAAAGCTTGTATAAACAACTATACAAACAAAGCAAGCAAGCCAACCAAAGTTTTACTTTGCAGGTTTAAGAAATCAGCTGTAATGATTTTATTCAGTTTGGCAAATGTCCGAGCCCGTTAAAAAAAGAACAAACTGAAACTACAGTTGCTGATTTCACTACCTTAAAACAAAAAGGGAACAGTTTAGAAGTCCCATATACTGAAATGTGACCAACAAAAATATTTATAGATTTTGTTAACACTGCCATGTATGTAAATATTTATTCGCCTTTTTTACGAACACAAAATTCAAGGATCCCACATTTGCCTTTAATTATCTATACGAACATTGCTGTACTCTTGAATATCAGCACCGGCTGCATTTTATCGACGGCTTACTTTACACCAGTAAGTTTGTCTCATGGGTAATTGTGTTTTTTCGCTGTTGTTTCGTTGCTTCTGGTGGACAAATACTTGAAATTCCGTGCCATCATCAAACATGTTAATGGCTATATATCGGGTAATTCAAACCCTTTTTTCTTCGCATAGAAACAACTCTTCGTTAATCTGAGCATGGAAGTAATACTTTATATCACGAACTATAAATGAGGATACACAAAATGAAAAACTAAGCGAAATTGTGAATCCCGCATTGCACGAAAAAATGTGTTGTATTTCAGTAAATAACACGTGTTCTTGGTTGATTGTAAACACGTAGTAGTCCATCATGCATTGTGACTCATTTAGTGGATTGGTCAAAAACCTAGGTAAAAATAAATTGCGTCACATGTAAATAAATAATTACATGTGCGAGAACATAAGTATGCTAATTTATGCATTTCTATATAAGGTAGTGGTCCTGACCTGTTAAATAGTAACGTGTCTTGATTCATCATTTGAATCGAAAAAATAAAACCTGATTTTAATAAATTTAATGTTATGTATTATTACATAATTAAGCAATGATTCCGCGTTCATACTGCCATTTTTGCCGTGTAAGAAGTAACAACAATAACTGACCATCCACATATATAAACGAAGAAAAAACACAAACTAATGAATGGATTCCTGTGAAATTTGAGTATACAAAAATGAAAGCAAGCACTTCGATATTCACAATATTTTCACATAAATTATAGAAACGGTTCGCCACCTCTACATGAAAATGTAATTTTATTGAATTTTACAAACACGTTTTTATTTCTAACACAGCGTTTCTCGTTTTATTTTTTTTTCAGTATTTTCCGTGTCTCCCTTAAATGTTACCATAGAGCCATTGTTCAAGATTTTTCAGTACCATGATAATGAAATTTGTGACAGACAAATGAACTATGAAAACAAATGTTACTACTGAAATGTAATTTGCTTGAAGATTTGTTTAAGCCTTCAATGTGAAGGAAACGCTAAATTTTCATCAATTTCCGTCACGTTGTCCGTGTCTCCCCAAAATGTTATCACGTCCAAATTGAACGTTTTTTGCACGGACCGTATGAAATGTAACGTAATTTATATATAATTCTATTTTCCATTAACTGAGAGTTTAGATATTTTGTGTTATAAGCTATAAAGCATTTAACATGTTCTGTGTAACAATATATTTTTTGGAGATATTTTTTAATAATTTAATTTTGGATGTAACGCGTCTTCTGATTGGCTGACGTTATTTTGTTATGAGCCCATAGACATAATTTAGTCATGTGACCGTAAAGTCATCAACGTTTTTTCATGGTTTTCTACGGTTTAAAATGGAATTTAGAATTAAATTATAAGAAATGACTGTAATATTTTTTCTGTCTATTCGAAATAACATAAAAAATATGGTGCACACTGTTAAATAACCCGCTACGCGCGTTATTCAGTGTGCACCACATTTTAAAGTTATTTCTTCATAGACAGAAAAAATATTACAGTCATTCCTAAATAATTTCTCTGAAAAGGTAATAATTAAATAATCAAGAAAATTTGACTTAAATCATATTGTTGTAAACTATGCGCTGATCTTTAACATGTTTAAGGCGTAGAAGTTTTTGATAAATAATAACTTTTCAACTTTGGAACCTAGAAACATGTATGCGCCTGCTTGAACGAATTTTTGTGGTATACACTAACAGTTATTTCCATGCATCCACAAACATTATAATATTCTTAAAAGAAACATATTTGGGATGTTGATAGCACGGATAAAAAGACCATTTTTAATTATTCGCTATTTATACTTCGAAAACTACAGTTAAAGGCTGTTGATAACATTTATACTTTTAAAGTACTAAACAGCTTTGATACTGGCTAGATGCCTAGACTAAGCTACTTGTGGTGACGGAATTCTGAGCATCATAGAGGATATATGTATTTTGCAACAATTGACATGCATGGGCAGCGACAAATACTTGAAATATATATTTTCAATAAAATTAATATGAGGAAATAAAGTTTATTTGTCAAAAATATAACATCAGTCAGGTATACAGTCTATTTTTTTTCCTAAATAAGAAGTTAAACATCTTAATGCCAGCTGTATTAAATACTGTGCATAACTTTGGCGTTTTGTACAGAAGTCGGATGAAATAATTTTATAAAAAACTACGTCGAGTAACGTTACCATTACTAAACCGAACACTGTGCGTAACGTCAGACGTTACCTTAAGATGCCGTAAGCTTGACGTGAATTTTTTTTGGGTTCATTCCTATTTCAGTTTCATAAAAAGGAATACAATTGCCATCCTTCCGAATTTCAAATCTCTCTGTGTGCGTGTTGGGGGAGGAGGGGGGGGGGGGTAGGAAAGTATTTTGTTTACCCATTTTGTTTACCAACTTTTTGTCAAGATTTTTTGATACACTGTCTAGCTTCTGAACTATTAGACTATAGAAACGTTTGCTATTCACTTTCAGAAGTAAACGCTCTCCCTCGGGTCCATTTGCACCAACATTCGACAAAGAGCAACGTTTATATTTCATTTTCATAACAATTTATAAATTGTAATGTCTATATTCTTTCTATAACTATATTTCAGTATTTACAACCATCCAGAGTTCGTGAACGACCCTGTAACATTTAACAGTCCTATGGTGTTTTACATGGTGGTATTTTCAACAGGTAAAAAGTCATCAACGATAGCAAGCTTATAATCATGATAATGTATAGTACACCAGACATACCAGACGCGCGTTTCGTCAATATAAGACTCATCAACGTCGCTCGATTCAAAATAGATTGAGAGAGTCAAAATAATAGCAAAGTTGAAGACTTTTATTATTATAAATCAAAATTTTCTGAGCAGTCTAGCATCTATACCTGTCGACAAAATACCCGTGGTCTGAATATTTATATACAGTTTTATGAATAGCAAATTTACAAAAATAACATTATAAAAATTACTTTATGACAATAGACAATGGTAGATATGATCATGATGATAGAAGTTGTATCTTTGGGAGCATATAGAAATGAGCTTGTGAGAAAAGTAACCGATAACACCATCTTATAGATAAACTGTTCTATTCTGCCAAATGATTTCAAGATAAACAAGACTTATAAGTGGCGATTAAATCAAAACAGTTAGCATGGTTACATTGCGAAATCATAAATACGTTTTGATACGTTAAATATATCAATGGGGTTCCATTTTACCGAGGAAATATATCAATAGGTAGTAATTGACCAATTGGTCACACACTTTCAGTTTGTTGTTCAACGATCTTCACTGAATTTCCAAACTCTTTTTCATAAAAATTTCCAAATCTACTTAAATATAACTAGAGGCTCTAAAGAGCCTGTGTCGCTCACCTTGGTCTATGTGAATATTAAACAAAGGACGCAGATGGATTCATGACAAAATTGTGTTTTGGTGATAGTGATGTGTTTGTAAATCTTACTTTACTGAACATTCTTGCTGCTTACAATTATCTCTATCTATAATGAACTTGGCCCAGTAGTTTCAGAGGAGAAGATCTTTGTAAAAGATAACTAAGATTTACGAAAAAATGGTTCAAAATTGACTATAAAGGGCAATAACTCCTAAAGGGGTCAACTGACCATTTCAGTCATGTTGACTTATTTGTAAATCTTACTTTGCTGAACATTATTGCTGTTTACAGTTTATCTCTATCTATAATAATATTCAAGATAATAACCAAAAACAGCAAAATTTCCTTAAAATTACCAATTAAGGGGCAGCAACCCAACAACAGGTTGTCCGATTCATCTGAAAATTTCAGGGCAGATAGATTTTGACCTGATAATCAATTTTATGTCAGATTTGCTCTAAATGCTTTGGTTTTTGAGTTATAAGCCAAAAACTGAATTTTACCCCTATGTTCTATTTTTATACGCCCGGGACGGGACGTATTATGGTATACCGTTGTCCGTCCGTCCATCTGTCTGTCCGTCCGTCCGTCCGTCCGTCCGTCCGTCCGTCCGTCCGTCCGTCCGTCCGTCCGTCCGTCTGTCCGTCCGTCCGTCGTCCACACTTCGGACAATAACTCAAAAACGCTTTCACCAATTTCCATGAAACTTAAGTGAATTGTTTATATCTATTGACGTAAGCTCCCTTTCGTTTTTTTTTAATTTCAGATTTTAAGTTTTGGATTTATGGGGCTTTATTCATAAAAATGGGGGGATTTTCAACACTTCGGACAATAACTCAAAAAGGCTTTGACCAATGTCCATGAAACTTTGGTAAATTGTTTATATCTATTGACGTAAGCTCCCTTTCGTCTTTTTTTAATTTCAGATTTTAAGTTTTGGATTTATGGGGCTTTATTCATAAAAAAGGGGGGATTTTCAACACTTCGGACAATAACTCAAAAAGGCTTCCACCAATGTCCATGAAACTTTGGTGAATTGTTTATATCTATTGATGTAAGCTCCCTTTCAATTTTTATAAATTTCAGATTTTAAGTTTTGGATTTATGGGGCTTTATTCATAAAAAAAGGGGGATTTTTAACACTTCGGACAATAACTCAAAAAGGCTTTCCCCAATGTCCATGAAACTTTGGTGAATTGTTTATATCTATTGATGTAAGCTCCCTTTTAATTTTTATAAATTTCAGATTTTAAGTTTTGGATTTATGGGGCTTTATTCATAAAAAAAGGGGGATTTTTAACACTTCGGACAATAACTCAAGAAGGCTTTCACCAATGTCCATGAAACTTTGGTGAATTGTTTATATCTATTGATGTAAACTCCCTTTCAATTTTTATAAATTTCAGATTTCACATTTTCTTGATATGAATTTTTATGCCTAAAAAAGGGGGAATTTTCCAATAAAAGACAAGTTAAAAGAGCAACGGGCGTATTATGCGCTAAAGCGCAGCCCTTTATTAGCTGTGGCAGCCATCTTGGTTGGTTGGCCGGGTCACGCCACACATTTTTTAAACTAGATACCCCAATGATGATTGTGGCCAAGTTTGGTTTAATTTGGCCCAGTGGTTTCAGAGGAGAACATTTTTGTAATAGATAACTAAGATTTACGAAAAATGGTTAAAAATTGACTATAAAGGGCAATAACTCCTAAAGGGGTCAACTGACCATTTCAGTCATGTTCACTTATTTGTAAATCTTACTTTGCTGAACATTATTGCTGTTTACAGTTTATCTCTATCTATAATAATATTCAAGATAAATAACCAAAAACAGCAAAATTTCCTTAAAATTACCAATTCAGGGGTAGCAACCCAACAACAGGTTGTCCGATTCATCTGTAAATTTCAGGGCAGATAGATCTTGACCTGATAATCAATTTTATTTCATGTCAGATTCGCTCTAAATGCTTAGGTTTTTGAGTTATAAGCCAAAAACTGAATTTTACCCCTATGTTCTATTTTTAGCTGTGGCGGCCATCTTGGTTGGTTGGCCGGGTCACGCCACACATTTTTTGAACTAGATACCCCAATTATGATTGTGGCTAAGTTTGGTTTAATTTGGCCAAGTAGTTTCAGAGGAGAAGATTTTTGTAAAAGATTACTAAGATTTACAAAAAATGGTTAAAAATTGACTATAAAGGGCAATAACTCCTAAAGGGGTCAACTGACCTTTCGGTCATGTTGACTTATTTGTAAATCTTACTTTGCTGAACATTATTGCTGTTTACAGTTTATCTCTATCTATAATAATATTCAAGATAATAACCAAAAACAGCCAAATTTCCTTAAAATTACCAATTCAGGGGCAGCAACCCAACAACGGGTTGTCCGATTCATCTGAAAATATCAGGGCAGATTGATCTTGACCTGATAAACAATTTTACCCCATGTCAGATTTCCTCTAAATGCTTTGGTTTTTGAGTTATAAGCCAAAAACTGCATTTTACCCCTATGTTCTATTTTTAGCCATGGCGGCCATCTTGGTTGGTTGGCCGAATCACGCCACACAATTTTTAAGAGGAGAAGATTTTTGTAAAAGTTAACGACGACGGACGACGGACGCCGGACGCCGCACGCAAAGTGATGGGAAAAGCTCACTTGGCCCTTTGGGCCAGGTGAGCTAAAAAAGATGTGGTGTGATTGCCGATGAGACAACTCTTCACACTGAAGAGACCAACATGACACAGAATATTATATAATTGAAAAGTGTTTTTAATATAATAAGATTGCATATGCATATACTAGTAGATACTATTTGAGCTGATAAATAAATGAATGGTTTATGACTTAGCTGTGAAATATATACATGTATAGGTAGGGATTTCACAATTATTCAATATATGTCTGGGGATGTTTTTTTTTAAATCCCAGCTGCAAAACTGTACCCAAAATCCTATGTTGAGACTCCCGTGGTTGCTGCAAGGGTTCTTAACATGCAGATAACGTGACACTCTCTCTAGACATGGCTTCGTTTTGACATTTACATTCTAAGGGACGACATCAAAAGTTCAATGTAGGATAAAAAACTTAATTCACATAGTTTTTTCACTGACCCCCCCCTCTTAACTTAATTTGGGAAAAATTGATTTACCAATAGGGATATATGTAAAAATCGATTTTTGATATACAAAACTTGCAGAATTTTACCCCCACCCCCAAACTATTTGATTTAAGTTTTTTATCCTACATCGATCTTTTGATGTCGTCCCTAACTGGACGTGGCTGCGTTCTTATGGGCGCATTGTATTTGCGCCAATTTTAAAAAAAATCCAGTCTTTCATTTGCGCCACAATGATATATTTCATTTGCGCCAAATAAAAAAAAACTTCATTTGCACCATTTCACAGGTATAGTAATTCAAATAAAATATAACCGAACAGTTGAATATTCTTTGCTGTATCTTGAATAAGATTTGTTTTTACAGTATTTCTCCTGGATGATTGTTCATACAAATTTCTAATACAAAACTGAGGTTTAAAATTATTAAATGTGTATATGCTTGAGGTGTATAGATGGACATTGTCAGTTCAGAGTCCAACAGAGGAAACAAGTCTGTATTTATTTATGATCACACAAACAGTATATAGCTTATCATATGCATCATATTAAAAATCGTTTAGGTGTTCCATAAAACTTGCAAAGCCAGAATAACAACTGATATGGACAGAATTGTAAATTTACTATAGTGTATAATGCATACAACTGTCTTCACGGCCGACACTCGGCTAACCGAGAGATAGGTCGGTTAATCTATATTGAGTACGCGGCTATATCGGCGGTGGGTCTGTTAATCGGGTTGGCTAAAGTCTGTTAATCAGGTGTTATCGTGAAAATCAGTGCAAGGTCAGCATGTTTCATTGTATAACTTTTTAATTATATTTATATCATAAAAACTATTCATGTCTGACAAAATGATTTGGAGTACTGAATCCAGTGGTGTAATTATTTTTTTTCTAGCTTCAATAAACGATCTATAAAATGAAAAGGCGAGTTACTCATCAGTAAATTTATACACATTTTACACACACAAAATGTACATAAAAATGACAAGTTGGTTGAGTTTACTTGCATACAATCTTTTGAACATCGAAAAAAGACTGGCATTATGTTTGTTTACCATATTAACATCAATATGTGAAAAATCTACACGAAAAACTGTATTTTGGTGACATAAATTAATTTTTGATAAAAATATGGTCTGTTAATGGGTCGGATGTATAAAACTCGGTCTGTTAATTGGTCTGTTAAGAGTTATGAATGACATTACAAGTATAATTTAATTGCTATAAGGGGTGTTATCTGAATAAAGAGATAGGCACAAGATTAGTGGCTAGAATAAATGGAAACAACACATGAACAATGAAACATAAGTTTAGACAATGGAATCTGAAAATTGATAGAAATGATTTTAAAAAGTGTAAAATCAAAGTAATATTAATTTCATCAAAGAATGGTCGCATATATCATGTGGATTCTGTTTCATTGATATGAATGGCACCAATTTGTCATTTACATAGTTAACAAGTACATAAATCAGAGATAAACTTCGTAATGTTTTTATTTTTTTTATCAAATGAACTGAAATATGTTTATAATGCAAACAAATATAGACAAACCTTTCAACATCAACCTTTCTCTACACCATCGATAGAAAAACAAGCACGTTTGCGAACTGCGAGTCGGCTAATAACTTACGATATCATAGGAATACATCATTACTCGAAAAATAAAATTAATATTATGCATTTATTGTGATTTACAGGAATATAAAATTGTCTTGTTGTTACACATTAAATCAGCACCCAACACTAATATAAAAAAAAACTTACTAATGTCTATTTCTTGTTTAGAACCACGGTTTAGAACTTAGTACAGACATTTCCTTAGGCGGCAGAAAATGAGATTGATGACTCGGTTCAAAGGAAAATACATACCGGAAATAAACTCCTCATAGATACCAGGATTGAAATTTGATATCACACATCAGCGTATAGCTCCGGCGTGTTAAAAATCAGTTACGCTGCCAATATGCTTTAAGCGTGTATTGGGCGTACTAGAAGCGTACTTAAGGCTAAGCGTTTATCCAGCGTTCAAGAAACGTATGTTGGCGTATGTTGTATGTTTTTTATGCTGCATAAAAATTTCCTCGGGTTGTAGCGTTCATCAAGCGTATTTACTTTCCTTTAGTGGCTAGAGGTATAGGGGGAGGGTTGATATCTCATCAACATGTTTATCCCCTCCGCAATTTTGCGCCTGTCCCAAGTCAGGAGCCTCTGGCCTTTGTTAGTTTTATATGATTTTTAATTTTAGTTTCTTGTGTATAATTCGGAGTTTATTATGACATCCATTATCACTGTACTAGTATGCATAGTTTTTAAGCGGCCAGCTGAAGGACGCCTACGGGTGCGGGAGTTTCTCTCTACATTGAAGACCCATTGGTGGTCTTTGTCTGTTGCCTGTTCTATGGTCGGGTTGTTGTCGCTTTGACACATTACCCATTTCCTTTCTCAATTTTACCGAAAGTATTTCGACGTACTTCAAACTTACGCAACGCGCTTTGAACGATTGCTAAGCGTTCCTATGGCGTTCAACTAACGTATACCGACTTTGTCAGTTTTCTCTGTACGTTTGGTGCACGCTGGTCTATCCGCCAAAGTGTGACGCCGGCATAAGGTAATCTATTCCTAAGGTAGAAAAGCCTTAGTATTCCAAAGAAAACGCATGGACTTAAACCAGCTGAATTGCAACACATGACAGATTCATAGATGTTACAGACTTTGAACAGACAAAAAAATAAGGCTGATTGATAACTTGGCGTAAATAATAAATTCATGCGAATTCGAGCGGCCAATCAGTCCATATAACGCTAATTTGAAGTGACACACCCTTTTAATGAAATGCAGAGAGAAAAAAATTAAAATAAAAGTGCTCTTTCTATAAGGATACTGTTGCACCGTATTGTAATTTTTTCGTCATTAGTACATCTCATTTTTACGATTTGAATTGTCCAACCCATTAACAGACTGTATTCCCCTATTATTCATTAAAATGTGGTATAACTCAACTTATATAACAATTATGAAATTTTTATCAATGACAATTGATTTTTTAGAACCAAAGTACTACTTTGTGTCCTTTAAATCATATCTAAAAATGGTTTTTGGCCTTTTATCTAAAATATTGCTATGCGTACAAGCATAAAAACCACATACTTGCGCGACGCCTTTTCGTTTTACTTAAAATTGCGCAGGCTATGCATTTTTTTTAATGGTGGAAAATGTTCTATGATAGATATCATTTTGTCAGACACTTTTCTTTTTTTGATGTGACTCTCATAATGTGCCAAAAAATCTGTATATCTAACAGAGTTTAACATTAAATTGTGAGTTTTACTCTTAACAGACGTATAACCAACCCCATTAACAGACCCACCGCCGATATAGCCGGATACTCAATATAGATTAACCGACCTATCTCTCGGTTAGCCGAGTGTCGGCCGTGGTCTTGCAATTTTAGTACTTTTTAGATATGTTCAAAGTAACAGAATTGTGTTTTAATATACCTTGTGTATGATTTTAAGATGCCTGAATTCTGAGGAATATGTTTTATAATGCCAAAAAAAACCCTGTATTTATTTTTTAAAGTGTTTTCTGAAAGAAAAAGAAATGAATACTATTTACCTTTATTTACCTGTATTATTGGCGCAAATGAAAGGTTTTATTTTTGGCGCAAATGAAATATGGTTTGTGGCGCAAATGAAAGATTTTTTTTGGCGCAAATGAAATGCCAATTGGCGCAAAAGCAAAGCACAGGTACTTATACATCCCACACTGTCAAGTGGACTATCCACTTTGGTCAGGGTTTTACTACCGGTCGGAAGAAGTCCTATGTAACCTAGGGGGTGTTTGGATATACGCCTAAGGTGGCCTATGGTTACCCATAGGTACCTATGGTTTGATATTTTATACACAAAATATCAAACTATAGGTACCTATGGGTAACCATAGGCCGCCTCAGGCGTATATCCAAACACACCCCATGTATCCTTCTATATATTCCCGTCACCCTTGGGTGATATTATGATGTCATATATCTTTCTCCGCATGCTTTCATCATTCTGTTGATTGTTTGTAATTATTACTTATGAACACTACTGCATGTGGTATACCGTATAGCGGGTTATTTTCGCGGGTGTAAAATTTCTCGATTTCCAATGAATAAGGTATACGAAATATGTTGGCGGATTCAAAACTGTTATCAATAACTCTGCATGTATACTTTTAATTTGGCGGAATTTTTTTTTGACATCTTTGTTTAATCCGCGAAAATAATTGAAAATTTACTACCCGCAAAAATAACCTGCTGTACCGTTTCTTCCAATGATCGATTAAATATGTGAAAAAAAGTACATTTCCTCTGCTTTGAGATTAAATATATTTATGAGTAGCATTTGTTATTGAATGTTAGGACTTTCCACAGTCATGACAGTGCCGATTTTAACAAAACTAAATACATGCAGTATCAATAGATATAAAGGCTAAAATATGAAGAAAAAAAATTGTGGTTGGGATTTCTTTTGTGTGTGAAAATTACGACAACACACAAAAATTAATAAATAATATGCATTAAACAATGATATAGTGACACATACAAATCGCAATTGTGAAAGTGAAGCAATTATGACAATTTATATAATGTGCACTTAAGAAAAATTGTATACCAGGTGAATAGTAAACCTATGCCAACAATGCTTAACCATATAACCTCAATGTCTACTAGTTAAGAAAGTTTTTGCGTTTAAGTCACAGGCACATATGTCTCCGAAAAAAAATCCTATACCTTAATACTCAGATCCCCCCTATATATCTTAGTATTAAGGTATATAGGATTATTTTTGAGACAAGTGCCTGTGGTTTAAGTGTACTATTTTAAAAGATGGCATGCATTTTTTTTAAGAAGAACAATGCCAAACAAACATATATATATATATATATATATATGTACAATTTCTTCTCCAGGGTATTTTCTGTATGATACTATAGATATGGTGTATAACAAAAAGTTACTAGAATATTGGGAGGTCACACTTCATCATATATTTGTAAGTATTGATTTCTAATAAAATTGAGAATGGAAATGGGGAATGTGTCAAACAGACAACAACCCAACCAAAGAGTAGATCTAGACAACAACCGAAGGCCACCAATTGGTCTTCAACACAGCGAGAAAATCCCGCGGTCTGGTCACTCGGAGGCGTGCTTCAGCTGGCCCCTAAACAAAAATGTATGCTTGTTTTGTAAAGTTTCAAATTTGAATTGATATCGTTTAATTTGACAATCCATTTCTGTGGGATGTAATCATAAATAATACTATGAAACCAGGTACAATCCACCATTTTCTACATGAGAAAACCTTTTTAATGCCTGTACCAAGTCAGATATATTACAGTTGTTATTCATTTGATTGATGTGTTTTAGCTTTTTATTTTGTCATTAAATTAAAGACTTTCCGTTTTGAATTTTCCTAGGAGTTCAGTAATTTTGTGATTTTTACTTTTAACCAGATTTAATCACATTTATCACACCATTCAGCGATGACCGTTGTTTTCAATTGTTTATGATAAGTACCTTGGTAGTGTCAATATAAAAAAGAAGATGTGGTATGATTGCCAATGAGACAACTGTCCACACGAGACCAAAATGACACAGACATTAACAACTACAGGTCACCGTAAGGCCTTCAACAATGAGCAAAGCCCATATCGCATAGTCAGCTATAAAAGGCGTCGATATGACAATGTAAACCATGCAATTCAAACGAGAATATCAATTATTCTTTATTATTTTGCATAAAAAAGTATTTACTAGTCTGGTATTTTAGAGGGAATCTGAAGGAAAAATTGATATTTCCGATTCATCCAACATGTCTAATTGGTTAAGTAAAAGCTGTATATAAAAACTAAGTTTTTGTATACAGCTTGAACCACAATTCAAAGTTGTACACATCCGAAAATCAATTATACTGATCGTCGCACAAAATTGTTTTGTTTGTTCAAAAGCGACCATATCCAAGAGAAGCTTCATAATATTATGTCCAATTTTGGCAATATGCTTTTACCGTGGCTCGGTATTTATACATCCCAACATTGTGTAATTGTGCTATGGTAAAGTTTTGTATTCATGTCATTTATTTTTTTGTTTACAAGTCGTTTTCTTTTTCTTTTTTGACACAGTTGTTTGTTTTTATAGTGATTAAGATCATGACTGCTGTATACCGTTGTTTGCCATTTATAGATATAGGAAGATTTGGTACGAGTGCCAATGAGACAACTCTCCGGCCAAATAACAATTTATAAAAGTAAATCATTATTGGTCAATGTACGGCCTTCAACAGGGAGCCTGGGCTCACACCTAACAACAACATTTTACTATAAATAACAAGATGTTGTATGTTAATATAAATAAAAAGATGTTGTTTGAGCGATATTGAGACAAACACTCTATCTTAGTCAAAATGTATAAAAAAGTTTACAATTATAGGTCAAAGTACGACCTCCAACTCGGAGCCTTGGTTACCGCCAAACAGAAAGCTATACAGGACCACACATTAATAATGTAAAACAATTCAAACAGGAAAACCGACGGTCTAATGTAAATAAGAAACCAGAAACCAGAATAAACCTATGAACCCCATTAACAAATGACAACAACTGAACAACAGGTTGTGCCTGTTTGTTTTGCTAACAATTATTGTTTTATAACGGAATTATATGCGACTGTCATAAAAGGGGGAACGTTAGCTAGCTATAAACCAGGTTTATCAACCATTTTTATATACAAAAATGCCTGAACCAAGGGAATACATTTATTGAAAAACCTACTCTACTAGGTGTAACGTATGGCCTGTATTGAAAATCAACTAATATTGTTTATAAAGAACGGTAGCCTTTGCAATTAGACATATGGAGGGGAAACGAAAAGCAGACAAAACAAAGCTCCAGTTTTGATTACCGGTATGGTCACGTCCTTTGTACTGTTATAGAATTATTCCCCTTTACAAACGAAAAAAAAAACTGAATCTTACGTTTTCGTTCCCGTACGTTAGATTGCCTCAAACAAACGTTATAAAATTAAATGCTGAGTATCTCATAACACAAATCAAGGTGTATGTTGTTTGCATCACTTTTACCGTTCTAGGGTTTACCATTTACAAATCGAAACATGGCTGAAATTTTCGTTTCTGTTCTCTTACTGAAGTTTGACTCATCCAAACATAATGAAACTTGTACATAATTCTACTAACCGCAAAGCTCAGATCAAGTACAAATTTGGGTAGCGTCACTTTTACTGTTCTTGAGTTATGTCCCTTTATTACGTAATTGGCAAGCGGGTGCACCATCCATGTCCCATGCATACATTCCCTACCAATTTTATTGCTACCACTAGAATATGATCTGCCTACCAATTCATTTCAACTAAGTTCACCACGATGTTTGTTGGGGATTGTGTTACCCAAACTGTGAAATGTTTTTTTGCACTGTTGTTTGTCTTTTACTTGTTTGTTTTTGCTGTTTATATTGTTTTTCTTATTTCACCCATGACATTTTCTCCCTTCTAGCCATATAATAATGGTTCTAAAAATAACAGTTCTTTTTTCTCAAAATAGTCATGATCATGATGATATAGCCATGGCATGCTACGAAATTGTTTAAAATGCAATAAAATCTCAAGAATAAACCACAAACAACATTTTGTCCTCTGAAATATAACTACATGTACGTGTATATCATGTATATACTTCATTGGATTCTATTCTCTTAACAAACAACCATCATATATCTAGGCTAATAATTTGCAACACAGGACGCACGTTTGGTCTATCGGCATACAACGCATCTAATCAAAATCAATAGAATGCAAAAATAGAAAAACAAAGACGACGAGCATATAAAAGCGAAAATGCCGAAAAGTTGCCTACCCTCATGACCCTCCTGCTTGCTTCTATTTTCAAACCTAATTTACTGAGCTTAGGTTTACATTTTTATTATTGTCTGTTATTTGTGTTCTTATGATTTTGATTATTGCTGTTTCTTATCAAAGTTTAAATTGTTAATATTATTTCTATGATTTTTAAATTTTGCTTTTTCTTATATTTTAGGTAGTTCCTGGTTTTTGGTATAACTGGCATAATAATATTTGTATAGGATACAGTCTGACTGCTTTGACAGCAGAAATAAACAGTTTCTTTTTACATTCCCGGAAATTATTACAAATACAAAATGTCGGATTTGACACCATGCTTTACAGAACATGTAGTTACGTGAATTTAATTTCATTTTTCTTATGTAGAATAATACCAATAGGATTTATTGTATTTCATCTTTTTGGTAGCCATGGTGATATTCATAGAAAACAGCTATCTGTTGCTTATGTAAATTGTTTTAGCGTGATTATGGTTATAGTTGCAGTTGTTAATGTTGTATTATTTTGGAGGTTGTTAAATACAGATCTTATTCGACCTTTTCTTAAAAGTAAACGTAGAGAACAAATCAAAATCAATGGGAATAACAACCAAACTAAAGAAGAATAAGTTTAAGTGCCTGCTATCTGTTGTTTTCTAAGATATATACATTTTATACTTTAGCTTTCTTCATAATGAGCATTGTTTTTTTATAACTCTGTTTTGATTCCGTACAATACTAGTATCATGTTATGCATATTGCTAACAACATGTTTATTAAAGTGATTCTTTTTTTTATTTTAATGACATATTAATGTATTTTATGTGATCATAATGATTTGGAAATTGTTTGATATAAAAAAAATGCTATGATTTCATTTTTTTTGAAAATTTAATAAAAAAACGTAGGAACATTATTGACGAATTTGGTATGCTATTGTGATAAAAAACTTTTGTATATCATTGTTGAATTTTGAAGTCTCATTCGTTGTTCATTGCATTGTAAAAGGGCATCAGATGTTAAAGGTTACAGTGTGAAGGTTAGTGAACATGTTTCATTTGATAAATTGCAAAGGGTTGAGATCCAAAACAAAAGTATATACACAGATTTGCCACTGCTTTGCTTAGACTGAAAAGTAAATTATAGGAAAGCAAATTAGTTTAGAAAATTTATATTTTTTTAAATAGGTATACATATAGACGTTATAGGTTTAATCTTCAAATTATACATTATTCTGGTCAAAATAAGTACTACAACCATACAACAGAAGAATAATTTTAAGTGCCTGATACTGCTGTTATTTTAAACATGAAATTTATGCTTATATTTTTTTATGATTAGCTATAGTTTTGTATGAACATGTTTTGATATCCTACAATATTATTTTTAACTCATTGCTAAAAAAAATTGTAAATGTGAAAACAATTATTTTAATGTTATATGATATATATTTGTGTGACAAGGTTGGTTTGAAAATTTTAAGATACAAGTAGTTTTTACAAATATTTGATACAATTTTCTTTGTTGTAAAATCGCGTTGTTCAGTTTGAAAATAACATAACATTGCATGAACAAAAATATTCCAAGAAATTTATATTTCAAATCAATGAATAAATCAGAATTTTAACACTTATTTTACATAAGCATTGTATTCAATTTATCTTCAAATTATACATTGTCGATTTATTATTACACAAGCTTTAAAAACAGTAATCTAGTTTTATAAATTACTTAGTTAATATATAAAAAGTCTTAATTGCAAGTTTACGGATATTTATGGTGATCTACGTTCATTTGCCTTTTTACAGTTTTTGATGGGTTCAAACAGCATAATACATGGTTTTCTATTCATTCATGTTTTTTTCAGTCTACTTTTATTGTAGTTAAATGCTTTGAATGGCTTTAAAATATTATAACTGTGATGTGAATAGGTAACTATGATACAGTATAAAAGCAAAAACTTGTATAAGGTATAAAACCACTAATAAGCTTACGGATTTGTGATCACCGTAGAACCGTTGTTGAAAGTTTCTATTGAATGATACCATATAATCAAAATTATAATTGAATGGTACATTGCCCTGTTGTTTGGATCAGAAGTACCATAGATTAGCTAAGCAGTATTTGGTACAACTATTTGAATTTTGGGTCCTCAATGCTCTTCAACGTTTTACTTTGGCTTTATAACTATTTTGATCTGAGCGTCACTGATGTCTTATGTAGACGAAACATGTGTCTTGCGTATTAAATTATAAGCATGGTACCTTTGACAACAATGCATTAGTGACTTTATTCCTATACTAACATTTTTAGGAACATATATATGAGTTTTTACAGTTAACGATCTCCTGTAACTTTTGAAACTAATCGTTCTATTGGTGCTATTTTTGTAGTTGACCGAGACTGTAGTTCCTTCAGATTGTTTTAGATATATCTCATTTGACATGTTTTGAGAGCAAATCAAAGTTATCCAAATAATCTATTTTGTTTAGCTGCATTCACACATAGGTTTAAATGGATGAAGAACTTGATGTAAAATGCACATTTCAGATGTAGAACTGATATTTTTTGTCTATTTTTTATTGATACGTATATTTACATATTATGGGTAGTTACTTTTCATTTAATCATTTTCGCCTCATCGAGCGTTACTTGCGCTATCAAGAACATTCTATTATTTATTATTTATTGCATGCTCGAGTTCATCATTCTGATATGTTCCTTTCATTATCAAAAATGTTTATTTGGGGTTTTACAAATCGGATATATAACTCAAATTCATCATTTAAACAAGACGTGTACTATATTTATACCATGGTCGAACTATGTTAGGCTTTCACTTATATATGCTGCCGTATATTTTTTTTATGCCCAAGACCCCCATGTGAAATATATTTTACTAGAATGTCTGAATTCTATATTGTAATGACATAAATGTAAGTCTTGTCTTAAGACGATGTTCAAGTATCGCATTCCTTTTTGTAAATCATTCAACAAAGATTTATAATGTTTGACTTTCCGGAGCACCTGTGACCACCCCCAGTTAATTAGAGAAGTTTTAGCCATTACAAATTGCTTTTGTCATACTTTGATTAGGCCAAATAAAATAGTATGTGTGGTTCCAGTTACATCTGAAAAAAAGTTAGGGTAGGTAGGTAGGGAATTATTTTTTTATTTTATGGTTTTTATTTACATTGAGTCTATGGGAGCATCATTCTGACTTTAACAGTGCTTAATGAAAAATGACAATAAAATCTTTAGGGTAGGCTATTATTAAGTCGAAAAAGTAGGGAAGGTAGGGTCACTGGAACCACACATATATTTTTATTTTTGCCTTATGTTATTTAGATCTGTAACAAGAACAAAGGTATTAATGGGATAATCGAAGACTTCAATTTAAATACTAAGAGACAACACCATGAATACAAATAACATGGCCAACATTTTTCTATTGAAATTTCCTCTAATAGCGTGAAGTCAAAGTCAATTTTGTTCGTAGAATATCGTCTCTAATCCTTCAATATAATTTGGTTGGCTCATTTTAAGTTAAACTTATGGGATCAGACTAAGGCATTTCAATATTGAAGAAAGGTTTATATAACCATATGGTTACATTATCTAGCATATAAAATCTAAACGATACATTGTCTTTTCGTTTTATTATCTTTAGTAAATAGTGTTATCTGTCCTTCTTCGACTTAAAGGTTATGACGACCTGCTTGTTATTTTCGAAGTGTTTTTAATTTTTAAATCTGATACAATTTTTGTTATGAGTATTATTGATAATTTGAATATTTCTTATGAAATAAACTGTTTGTTATAACAATATGAGATCAAAAAGAGTTTTTTTCTACTATTTTGTTCAGAATTTGATAATTTAAAAAGATGATCAAGCTTTTGTTGACTTGCTGATGTTTCATGGTGCATTCGCTGTAACCCTTTATTACTATGTATAAACTAAACATTATATAAAGCCAATAGAAAATATATATTGCTAGTTGTGATTATAGTTACCTCCCTTTATTATTTATTTTTTATACATCATTAATGTTTAGTTTTGATGATAGCATTACATTTTGAAGCTTATAAAATAATGTTTATATAATGTCATGAATTCAGCATTTTAATATGTCCACCAATTTTGTTAATTGTAATTTTTAAAAGCAAAATACATTGAGTTTTAAGAACAATCTTGTGCACTCAATGGGTAATATAATGACCTTTAGAATGGAAAAAAAAATACTGTTGACTTGAACTATTTCTGGTAATATTTTTTATGTTAGATGCACTGTTCCTCCCGGAGTGGAACATTATGTTGACGGTTTGTAGAAAAGGTCCACATATTCTTATCGTTAACCATATATTATTGTTTTGCTTAGTTCAGGAATTAAAACACTACCGTTATATCATATTTATGACTGGCTTAAATATGTTAAAATGATTTTATGTTTGCAAACATTTCAAATTCTGAAAATGTTATACTTTATAGTCTTTTGATTAAATAACTTTGACACTGGTTTGTCACTTGCAGTTTTAATTATTGTAATATGGATAATGCATCAACTATAATAATGTATGCTTCGATAATTAAACTATATTATTAAATTTCAGCATTGTTATGATTGAATATATGTGCTAATATTAACCTGTGTGTTCCGTCTCTCTCAAAATGTTTTATATTGATAATGAGTGAACAAACAAATATGCATGTTTCCTGTCCCTTCACTTTAGTTCCAGTACCAAAATAGAAACCTCGAGCTTTTGCTAGTCTTGTGTGTGTTTTTTAAAACATTTTTGATTCATTTGTGTATTTTTGTTTTTTGTGTGGATTCCATTTCGCTGAACCAGTATATATATAGATATAGGAAGATGTGGTGTGAGTGCCAATGAGACAACTCTCCATCCAAATAACAGTTTAAAAAAAGTAAACCATTATATGTCAATGTACGGCCTTCAACACGGAGCCTTGGCTCACACCGAACAACAAGCTATAAAGGGCCCCGAAATTACTAGTGTAAAACCATTCAAACGGGAAAACCAACGGTCTAATCTATATAAAATAAAAAAAACGAGAAACGAGAAACACGTATAAATTAGATAAACAAACGACAACTACTGTACATCAGATTCCTGACTTAGGACAGGTGCAAACATTTGCAACGGGATTAAACGTTTTAATGGATCCAAACCTTCTCCCTTTTTCTGAAACAATAGCATAACATCACAACATAGAAAAACACACATTAAAACATCAATTGGCAGGCTTAACTCAATCAAAAAACGTACATTAATACACTATAAACGAATAAATTCGATCTGCGATATCTGAATGCAAATGCACAGTTAATAAAATATTAGGGACAAACATTCAAGGCCAAAAAGCAAACAAACTAGTCCAAACAAAGCCATTGCAAGTCACCACTGCGAAATATTAAACCTTCGAAAATATGTTTAAGGCCAGCTAAAGAACGCCCCTGGTTCGGGATTTTTTCGATGTGCTGAAGCATTGGTGGCTTTTGGCATTTTCTACTATTTGGTCGGGCTATTTTGGCACATTTAATGTTTCCATTAGCTATTCTATTTAGACACACTTAAAACACATATAATACACATGCATCTATTAATTTAGTTAAACGGTGGATCATGTTGCAAATTGGATCATCTCCCCTTTACTAGAAAATTCGCAACGACAAATATTTTATCACACATAATAAATGTATTTTAAAAGTATGTTTTGAAAGTTAGATACGAAAAAATAGGCAAAAGAAGTTTTTTTTTAAAATCAATCAATCGATCACGATGAAAAATAAAAGTAAAAACACATACTGAGGGATTCGCCTGCACGACAGGTTACGGCTACTTGGCAAGTGTCTGTTGCTATGCATTTATCATCCGCCATTCCCATTCACACAAAAATAAATTGCAACTACCTAAATAAGTAATTGCAATGACTTTGAACTAGTTGTCAGTAACTGCCAGTACTCTAATGTTGGTGATTTGTTTTATTGTTAGTTGATTTTGTGTGTTCCTATCGATCGTTTAAAGCCAAATAAAGCCTTCTGATTTTTACAGTCTGTTCTTATATTGTGCTTTTACGCCACTGTCCAAGGTTACCTTGACAGTTGAGCACTCACAAACAGGTCTAACCTCACACATTTTGTATTGGCATTTCTCAAGTCCGAAACATGCAGTTCAGTGGTTGTCGTTGATTTATGTCTGAAATATTTGTTTTCTGTGAATCTTTTTATCTTAAATGAGGCCTTTGGTTTTTTCGTTTGATTTTTTTCACATTTTTCACAGTGGGTGCTTAAAGCCGACAATACGACGTGGTTTGTTATTCTCATTGTCGAAGGGCGTACAGTTACCGTTGACGTAGGAAACATGTACATTTTGTATGCATGTCTTTCAGATATCTTCCGTCATTAGTTGTTAAAATGGAATTTCTTGATGGCAAAAATTTTTCCGAGGTCGGGGCTTAAGAATTTTTGTGAAGCTTTATTTTTGTTTATTAATAGCAGTTACTGTATATTCTATAGACGAAGTCACTGATGTCAATACGCGTAGCTGGGTTTATTACTTGTTATGGTGATGTCAGATAGTGTCCTTTTAATGCTAATACGGCAAGACTATTTCTGATTATTCAACTGGAAAGTAGAATAACTATCACACGGAAATCAAACTGTCACAAGATTTTGAAATTGCTGAAGAAAAGATAAGTTCAACATTCAAATTACAAAACGTGAATGAAAACGCAATGTATAAATTGAGAAATTCAAGCACTTTTTCGCTGTCATCAGTACTCAATGTTTAAAATATATACAGTTTTGCATTAATTTGTACATGCATTGTACATGTAATGGATATTTAAACAATTGTGTAGTTATCCTTTTATGATAGTATTCCTAAGAAGTAATGTATAAACTCATTAAAGATAACCGGATTAAAATGTTGTACGCCAGTCATCAGTGACTCTCGAAAAAGGTTAAAAAGGTACGCCGGTGAAGAGCATTGTGAGATAAAGAATTAAAAATAACATTGTGCTGCAGCTTGCTTATTCCAGTGAATTCACATGGAAGAAGTTTAACATTAAACGCAAATAAGATATTGAATACAGAAGTATTCAGCACATGATCGTCGTGAAAAGATGCAGAATGCAAGGATGCTGAAATTTTCAAATGTAGAAAGCCAGCTCTGTTCGAAAACGTACACCATAAATTGATTAGTACATTTAATCCGTTAAATGAAATTGAGAAAGGAAATGGGGAATGTGTCAAAGCGACAGCAACCCGACCATAGAGCAGACAACAGCCGAAGGCCACCAATGGGTCTTCAATGTAGCGAGAATTCCCGCACCCGTAGGTGTCCTTCAACTAGCCCCTAAAAAATATGTATAATAGTACAGTGATAATGGAAGTCATACTAAACTCCGAATTATACACAAGAAACTAGAATTAAAAATCATACAAGTCTAACAAAGGCCAGAGGCTCCTGACTTGGGACAGGCGCAAAATTGCGGCGGGGTTAAGCATGTTTATGAGATCTCAACCCTCCCCCTATACATCTAGCCAATGTAGAAAGGTAAATATGTTATTTCACAATGTTGCCCGCTGTAACCCAATTTTGGACCTTTTAAACTGTTAAGTCTTTTTGTTTTTGTCACACATCGTTGTCAGTATAATGAAATTTTATACGACTGTCATGAAGTAAGAGGTTCAGGTAGTCATAAAACCAGGTTTATTCCACCATTTTCTGCATAAATAAAGATTTGTACCAAGTCAGAAACAATACAGCTGTTTTCCATTCGTTTGATGTGTTTGAGCTTTTTATTTTGCCTTTTGATTACGGATTTTTTTCTAGGAGTAATGTTTTATTTTACGTTTTTCTGCATGTATTTTCTGGATTTATGTTCCTATGTTTTAACAAAAAATATGAATTAAAATATACATTCATCATAAACTAGTCTCACAAAATATGTGACAATAGAAGGTTATTGACCGTAAAAAAACATAGCATCACATTGCAATTAAGAAATATTAGTATGTTAATGAAAGTATGTTACTTCCGTATTTTGATGGGTTTCTGATTTAAATTCCTATACATAGGCCTAACATGGGTTTTTATCATGTTTTATTATTGAAATGCGGTTAAGTTGTTTCCTGATCTAATTTTGATTTCAAACAATATTCTAAATCGAAAACATCCTTTTCAAACTTAATTTTTAATTGTTATAATGACAACAATAGATTAATTACTTCCATATCGCCTTTATTCATTTATATCGTAGCATGGCACCAAACAACTGACTACTTAAACCAAATGTCAAATTGATTCCGTCTATTCAAATTTTAAGTTATTTATAAAAACAGTTTTAAACAGTTTTTTATCAACCGTTTAGTAAAACAAAGGAAAGCTTTTATATAGAAAAAACATTATACAATAAGAAAGTCTCGTTTTTATATAGATTAGACCGTTGGTTTTCCCGTTTAAATGGTTTTACACTAATAACTTTGGGGGCCCTTTATAACTTGCTGTTCGGTGTGAGCCATGGCTCCGTGTTGCAGGCCGTACCTTGACCTATAATGGTTAACTTTTATAAATTATTATTTGGATGGAGAGTTGTCTCATTGGCACTCATACCACATTTTCCTATGTAAATATAGTAACAAAATGATTGTACTAAAGGACCAAGAAAAAACTATTCGTCAATGACATAACTATGGCCATTAGTTTTCTCGTTTGGATTTTTTTTACATTAGTCATTTCGGGGCCATACATATCTGACTATGTGGTATGAGGTTTGCTCATGGTTGACCTACAGTTGCTGATTCCAGTGTCATTTGGTCTATTGTTGGCAGTTGTATCATTGGCAAGCATACCACATCTTTTTATATAACAGTATGGTCAAAGGAAAACAAGAAGACGATTGTTGACAGGCAAGACTTCACAGTTGACTACATAGGTTGTTTTGGAAATGATATCAGGCCTTTTTTAGCTCACCTGGACCGAAGGGCCAAGTGAGCTTTTCTCATCACTTGGCGTCCGTCGTCCGTCGTCGTCGTCCGTCGTCGTCGTTAACTTTTTACATTTTGAACTTCTTCTAGAGAACCACTGAATGGAATGAAACCAAACATGGCATGAATATGCCTTATGAGGTGCTGACCGAGTGTTGTAACTTTGCAGCTGATCCATCATCCAAGATGGCCGCCAGCGGGGACTTAGTTTTACATAGGACCCTATGGGAAATGCATACAAATGACTTCTTTTAGAGAACCACTGAATGGAATGACACCAAACATGGCATGAATGTTCCTTATGAGGTGCTGACCAAGTGTTGTTACTTTGTTGCCGATCCATCATCCAAGATGGCCGCAAGCGGGGGACTTAGTTTAACATAGGACCCTATGGGAAATGCATACCAATGACTTCTTTTAGAGAACCACTTAATGGAATGAAACCAAACATGGATGAATGTTCCTTATGAGGTTCTGACCAAGTGTTGTTACTTTGTAGCCGATCCATTATACAAGATGACCGCCAGCAGGGGGACTTAGTTTAACATAGGACCCTATGGGAAATGCATACAAATGACTTCTTTTAGAGAACCACTGAATGGAATAAAACAAAACATAACATAACATGAATGTTCCTTATGAGGTGCTGACCAAGTATTGTTACTTTGTAGCCGATTCATCATCCAAGATGGCCGTCAGCGTGGGACTTAGTTTAACAAAGGACCCTATGGGAAATATATACAAAAATCTTCTTTTAGAGAACAACTGAATGGAATAAAACAAAACATAGCATGAATGTTCCTTATGAAGTGCTGACCAAGTGTTGTTACTTTGTAGCCAATTCATCATCCAAGATGGCCTCCAGCGGGGGACTTAGTTTAACACAGGACCCGACGGGAAATACATACAAATGTCTTCTTTTAGTGAACCACTGAATGGAATGAAACCAAACATAGCATGAATGGTCCTAATGAGATGCTTACCAAGTGTTGTTACTTTGTTGTCATTGCAACATCCAAGATGGACGCCAGTGGGGGGACTTAGTTTAACAGTTTTTCCTATGGGAAATGCATATAAAATTCTTCTAAAGAAGTGTTGTTACTTTGTAGCCAATTCATCATCCAAGATGGCCGCCAGCGGGGGACTTAGTTTAACATAGGACTCGACGGGAAATACATACAAATGTCTTCTTTTAGTGAACCACTGAATGGAATGAAACCAAACATAACATGAATGGTCCTAATGAGATGCTGACCAAGTGTTGTTACTTTGTTGTCATTGCAACATCCAAGATGGCCGCCAGTAGGGGGACTTAGTTTAACAGTTTTTCCTATGGGAAATGCATACAAAAGTCTTTTTCTAAAGAAGTGTTGTTACTTTGTAGCCAATTCATCATCCAAGATGACCGCCAGCAGGGGACTTAGTTTAACATAGGACCCAACGGGAAATACATACAAATGTCTTCTTTTAGTGAACCACTGAGTGGAATAAAACCAAACATAGCATGAATGGTCCAAATGAGATGCTGACCAAGTGTTGTTACTTTGTTGTCATTGCAACATCCAAGATGGTCGCCAGTGGGGGGACTTAGTTTAACAGTTTTTCCTATCGGAAATGCATACAAAAGTCTTCTTCTAAAGAACCACTGAATTGAATGAAATCAAACATAGCATGAATGTTCCTTTATTATGAGGTGCTGGCCAAGTGTTGTTACTTTTAGCCAAATTTTATATTTTTTTATATGATTTCAAAAACCCAAGTAGAATCAGGTGAGCGATACAGGCTCTTGAGAGCCTCTAGTTTTATTTTATTGTTTAACATTCAGTCATATCAGGTCTTTCATAGCCACTCAGTCTTGCTTTTCGTTATTATTGGGCCTCAGGGTGATTTACAGTTTAATAACAATCATTTCATTGGAGGACATCGTCTGTACACCGAAATTGATGAACGATTTACGCGCCTTTTTTTATTCTACTCACGATGATCCTTTATTTAAGCTGCATCGACTTTTTGCGATGCTGAACACATACAATGAGCAGGATATAGTATACAAAATAATGATCATCATGAAGGAAACGAAAGTTTATAAAATTCATTTTCAAATTAACAACAGAAAGCAGGCACTTTAACTCTTTATACCAAAAAACCTTGCACCAATGCTGAAGGAAACACAAGCATACACTATCATGTTTTAATTAAAAGCAGATAGCGGACACTTAAAATTATTCTTCTGTAGTATGGTTGTTGTTCATATTAAGATTATGATATGTTTGTTAAAGCTCTTGTGTAAATAAGCCGATAATGTTTAATTTCAAGATAAACTTAATATGTATGTTCCGGACCATATGAGTATTTGGACCATACGCGTATGGTCATGACCATATGGGTATATACTCATATGGTCGGGGTAATTTACATGTTTACTTTAAGTACGTTAAAACTCTTCATAAGGTATGACCCTTCTAGTTGCCACGTCGTTTAAAAGGTCAATTTATTATATTTTAATAATAAAAAAGATAATCTTAACAAAAATCAGACGTTTCACACAGTAAATTTTACTCACTATTTGTAAGTGCAATAAAAAGATGTCATAATCAAATGCATATTTTGTAAAAGGATTTTTTTTTACTTTACGTATATCGTGGTTGACAGAGCGTCTGATTATTTTATATACCATGTTTATTGGGAAAGTTGATGACTTCATAAGCACGGACCGTACTTTATAAAAGTTGTCCTGTGAATTAGTGTACTGCAGTAATGTTACGATATTTGAGATCTATAAATTCTTAAACACACCGTAGACACATCGGAATAGCTCGAGACCTCGGTATCGCTGCACGCAGCTGCAAAGAAGGCTAACTTTCAAAGGTGTAACTGAAAAGGATCGTACAAAGCCAAGACGTGCAAATTCAGAAAAGCTATGGTACCATGTGGAAGTAAATGTCGACTTAGACATTCATGCAAGAAAACAATTAGCGATGAAACTGGTCAACTGACTGTGGCATCTATATTCAATTTTTATGTAGCCTTTGAATTATAAAAATAATACGTTTCTGTGTAAATGTCATTGTTTTTTTAAGATAAAGTTTATTGTATTATTGAAAAGTTTCAAATGCATATTTGAAAAATACCTATATGGTCAAAAACTCATATGGTCCGGCCCGTTAGTAACCAAACGAGTATATACTCATATGGTCCGACCGTACGGTCGGACCATACGCGTATGGTCGGACCATATGAGTATACGTATATGGTCATGACCATACGCGTATGGTCCAAATACTCATATGGTCCGGAACATGTTTACCTGAAAAATATGATTTTTATGTTTACTTAAATACAAAATTTAATCTTGGTATCTATGATGATAGATATAGGAAGATGTGGTGTGAGTGCCAATGAGACAACTCTCCGTCCAAATAACAATTTTAAAAAAGTAAACCATTATAGGTCAATGTACGGCCTTCAACGCGGAGCCTTGGCTCACACCGAACAACAAGCTATAAAGGGCCCCAACATTACTAGTGTAAAACCATTCAAACGGGAAAACCAACGGTCTAATCTATATAAATTAAACAACGAGAAACGAGAAACACGTATAAATTACATGAACAAACGACAGCTACTGTACATCAGATTCCTGACTTAGGACAGGTGAAAACATTTGCAGCGGGATTAAACGTTTTAATGGATCCAAACCTTCTCCCTTTTTTCTGAAGCAATAGCATGACATCACAACATAGAAAAACACACGGTAAAATATTAATTGGCAGGCTTAACTCAATCACAAAACGTACATTAATACACTATAAACGAATAAATTTGATCTGCGATATCTGAATGCAAATGAGTTTATTTATTGATTTAAGATATAAATTTCCTAGACAAATTTTCTATCCAATGATTCATTACTTTCAGACGACAAAAAAAAAAAATAAAAAAAAAAAACAACAATCGCTGCTGCAATTCTGAGTCTACTGTGGCTGTTGAAAAATCACGTTGCAAAATAAGAAAAATATCGCACTCCGCGGATTATTCAAAACAAGAAGTCCCTTATTAAAAGGAAAAATCAACCCTAACCCTAACTCTAACCCTGAAACACATTACAATAATAGATAACAGCCGTCATATTTCTGACTTAATACAGGCATTTTCTAATGTAGAAAATCGTGGCTTAAACCTGATTTTATTCTAGCTGAACCTCTCACTCGTATGACAGTCGCAAAAAAAAACATCATTATATTGACAACAATGTGTAAACAAAAACAAAAATATATCCTAGCTAAAAAGTCAAAATAGGAGTACAGAAGTCAACATTGTGTTATAATCTCAATTACTATAAAACAAGTAAATATATCAACAAAGAAAAACAAAATGGTATATAGACAATGCACATTAACACAAACGAAAGACAATAATACACACAATTAACATAGCACAATTACGAGATCGATAAGTAGCAAGCCCCATCAAATGGAAACCATCCAAAATAAACTAAACAATAAAAACAGAAATTTACAGACAAAAAAAAGAACATCATAAAACGTAATTAAGATGATTAAAATCGTCAGTTCCTACTCGTCAGTGTTTATTTCTAGACCACAGTGTATGATTTGTGCAGTTAATACGGAACATTTACCAACAAGGTCTTAGTATTTTCCAGTGAACTGATTTTAAATACCTAATGAGTGTGTGTTCATCTTAAAACTATAACTATCTGACGATTCTAGTTTTGGTAGAGATATCTTTAGTGATGTTATTGGCTTTAAACTAGCTTTAAATCGAAGTTATATATTTGCATTGACCCATTGGATAGTTGTCTGAGTAATAATTATACCACATCTCCTCAGTACTAAGCTACACTAAGTTTTACTCTTGGACATCATGCTTTTGTTTAGAGGTTATTGCCTCTAACTAGATTTCAATCGAAGAAATTAGCATTTGATTGTCATTTGATTGTCTATTTTTTTACAAGGTGTAACTAGCTTTAAATTGAAGTCATTTGCATTGACCCAATTGGATAGTTGTCTGATTAACAAATTTACCACATCACTTCAGTATCAAATTTATTTTACTTTTGCGTTTCAAAGTATATAATGTACTTTTCGATGTGAGTCAAGGACCGTACTTTGACCTATTATGGTTAACTTATAAATTGTATTAGAATGTTGGGTTGTCTCATTTGTATCATACTACATCTTCTTAAATCTATGTACACTGACAAAAACACATTTTTTTATGTAAACAAAGTGTTTCTCTTTATCTTTGGATTTAAACTTTTCGAAAACATTGCTTAAAAAACTACATGGGTTTTCCAGTTATGCATTGCACAAATACAATAGAATATTTAACATACATAATAACACTGACGAAATTTAAAGTATATTTTACCTATATTATACACTTCTTTACAAATGTGATTGAAATTCAATCAACTATAACTTAATACATATAAATATATATTTCATGGTCAGACGAAAACTGAAGATAAACATGATAAACCTGAAACACTTTCTATCGTATTCATAAGTTTGTAATATTTGCAGTATTATTAAATATTTCAAGGTAAGTGACTATATGTCTTAGACAGAAAACATGTTTGAATTACTCCAAATCTAAAAACTATAAACAAGGATGCGGTTTTTATATTTATTTTGGATATTTGATTCTAAAAGTAAACAAAGATTCATACTGAAAATTGACTTATTGTAAGCTTTAAGAATTAAATATCGTAAATTATATGTCTGCCCCTGAAATGCAATGTAATTAAGTTTTGATAAACAATTACTGAATGATGTTTCTTTCTCATATATAATGTTTTGAATTATTTTTAAATGGGTATATATGTTAAAAAGGGAAATAATTATTTATCATATCTAAAAATAGCTTTCTAAAAATAGGTTATATCATGTATATGGAAACGCACATCTATCATGTTTTCAAGCCGTGTTAATGATATAATACATAAAGAAAATATCGATTAAGTTAATACTACAAATGTTACAAAATTTTAAACAAATAAAATTATTACCATGATTACGTCTTAGAACCTAAGAAATGAAAAATGTAAAATCCTCACAGAAATACATATAGGTAATTGCCAATTTGGTGGTTGGTCATTCAAACAAAAAGTATTAATAAAATAATAATGAAATAAATATTCACTGTAAAAGAGGGACGAAAGATACCTTAAGGACAGTTAAACTCATAAATCGAAAATAAACTGACAATGCCTTGGCTAAAAATGAAAAAGACAAACAGACAAACAATAATACACATGACACAGCATAGAAAATTTAAGAATAAGCGACACGAACCCTACCAAAAATGTAGGAGTGATCTCAAGTGATCCGGAAGGGTAAGCAGATCCTGTTCCACATGTGGCACCCGTCGTGTTGCTAATGTTATAACAAATCCGGTAAATAGTCTAATTCGGTAGGTCACGTTCATGAAAGGGAAGGGGATTGTAAGTGTAACATCATCGTTACCTTCAGTTAAAACACATTACATATTATGCAACGTAGCCTTCCCAAAATAGGAGTGTTGTGGCAGGGAAATCATGTCCTTCTCTTCTTGTTGTTGCAACCATCATACTATTTATATCCAGCTCTTCTGTGATAAAGCACATACAATGTTGTAGTCAAGTAGGAAGTGGTTTTTGATCTAAACAAGTATAATATGTCAGTGGTCATTACCAACAACATTATTATGAAATGTCAACCGAAGCATTATTGTGCCAGTTAAGCATTTAAAAAGATAACTTCAACTATACCCGTTATATTTCTTGGTTTATAAACTTTCTTTAAAACATTCATTAAATGAAATGCAAGCACTAAAAACTCGGAGATGTATAACCTGAATCGATAATTTTGTCTTAAGAAAAAAAAGCAATTTGGTATGATTGCCAATGATACAATTCTCTATAGAGACCACATGACATAGAAGTTTACAAGTATTAATAGCTCACCGTAGGTCCTTCAACAAAACCAATTCCGCAAAGTCAGCTTGCAAAGGTTCGAAATGATAAATGTTAAACAATTCAAACGAGAAATCAAACGGGCTGATTAATGTACAGAATAATGAACGAAAAACAAACATGATATAGCAACAGATAACAACAACTGAATTACAGATTCCTGACTTGGGACAGGCACATACATAATGTGGAGGGTTTAACTAGTTTGAAGGCGCCTAACCTCCGCTAACGGAGAACAGTGGTGGAATAATACGATTTAAGAACAATTTATATATAAGTTTTTTTAGGGGTGTTATATTATGCTGTCTTATTTTTTGCTGTTTAAGATGTTTCTACATGTATCTTTCATGTCAATCGTATGTTATGTGATAGAGTCCTTTCATTGCTATTTACGATGGTTAGTTTTTGTGATTTATAAGGGTTATACATTTACTTGTCCGCTCTTAATGTTTTACTTCCGGAAATGACCGGAAAACGTATTTTAACAGCAGAAACAATAAAGATCTCACTTCTAACCCTTACAAATCACTTGAGTTTGTTCTCGGATTTGATGTGTTAAGATTTCTCAATATTCACCTCTGTATAAATTAGGTTTTTCCACCGTTTTTTTACATAAGAAAATGTCTATACCAAGTCAGGAATATGTAGCTAGCTAAACCTCTAACTTGTATGATAGTCGCATAAAAATTCCATTGTATTTACTACGACGTGTGAACAAAACAAACAGATAATAGGTAAAAATGTCATTTTAAATAGGAGTGCACTGTGTTATAATCTTAATCAACCAAAAGAATAGTCAACAAAGACAACACAAAAAGGCATAAAGACAAAGCACATTAACAAAACGAATGACTATAATATAAAACTATTACCAATAAAACAAGGAAGGGATGTTTAAGTCAAATGGGTATTTATATGAAATAGACTTAATAGTAAAACTAAAATTTAACAACCTCAAACAAAAGAATGCTATAACACGTTTTTTTAAATTGATACACAACGTCAGTACCTAGAATCTATACTTCAAGACCATATTTTTGAAGTCTATACGGAGTATTTTTCAAAAACAGGGTCTTGATTCCGATGAACATTTTAGAAAAAGCTGAAAGGCACCCTAATTTAAATAACTTTTTACAGTAGTCAGAATGTTTTGTCCCTTACAAAGATAGTTGTATCCTTGAATAACAACATATATAGTTGGACTTTAACGTCCAATCTGCCTCTATCTTTAGAATCAGCAATATATGTGCTAACTGTACACACATCAAATGTGTTCATCATAGTACAGACAAGGGGATTTAACATGTATTTATTGTAAACTATTTATTGGTTTTAAGTTTATTCACATTAGATTCACAACATGTAGCCTTTTCATGGTTACATGTACTATTAAATCCGTTCTTGATGGCTGTAAAAAATGAATGATGATAATAAGTAGGAAAGAGATTTAACCAAGCAAATACCATAAAGCTGTTTTAAGGAATTTTTTAAAATTTGAATATCCAATTGAATAACGTCAAGTGCTGTTCTTCAACGTTTGTTAAAAGTTCATAATACAAACCTATGATTGTTCACAATTTCCAACCTGAGTAAGTGTCGACAAATTGTACATTTTGGTTTTAAATTTAATTGGCAATACTCAATTCACTTTTTATGCAAAGAGTTAATGATATATGATTATAACACAAAAATTAACTCAAAATTTAACATTATATGTGTCTTGAACGTAGGACAGATGTTTCCCAATTTTCAATACCTTGTTGCTACATTTAAGATGTAGTATTTTCATCGACACATGTAGATTGTTTTGTTTTTAATTAGTATCAACTGTCTCAATTACCACAATAAGTTCGAAACTGTAAATATGTTCTCTATTATAAATATGGTTTGTAAAAATCATGACTTTTTAGGGCATTAACACTATTAAGATCTTTTTTGATAGAAATGGTCATTTAAATATTTAATATGAAATATATAGATACAATCAAATCTCTATAGCTGAATACAATGCTTTGTTGCTTATATAACTATGCAACTACTGTAAATATTTATTATGCATCAAATTTCAGTAAAATGTTTATTGAATACAATAAAATATTTTTTCGACACGTTCCATTTAATTTGCTTTGACATGAAGTCATTAATATGTTTACTAAGGGGATAATTTTTCGCATTAATAATAGATACATAGAATTTAGTTAGTTTCGTTATTATATATAGACCAAAAATTTCCAAAATCCCAAGCAATTGTCATATGACTTATGGCACCAAAAGTTAGAACAAAACGTAGAAGGTAAGAGATAAACAGTATTAATTTCAGTTTAAAACTAGTGTACAAATTAATATTCGTACAACATACAAAATATGTTACATCATGAAGCGGTACAAATTGTATAGCAAACGACGGGTATCTGGACTAACAATTTCATTTATGCGATGGGTAATGCCAAATATTCGAAAATCCAAATCATATAGCAACGTTGCGCGCACTTATTACATAAAAAGAACAAAGTTAAAAGTAAACACGGTCAAACAATCTCAGTTCTGCACAGAGAACCTTATAACTAAGTTTTAAATGATTTGACAAGTGTTTAACATCATATCTAAGACAATATAAAATGTAGATATGTACTTTTATGCAAGTACAGATGTCCTGAGATACTGGGCCGTTTATACAAACTCGGTAATGCTTTCGCGGACTATCAAGTGAATTTACAACAGTGTCATGTGGACCTCCGTATGTCTGTTTGTATTTTACATTCATAGCCATGGCGTCGTCAGTTTATTTTCGATTTATGAGTTTGACTGTCTTTCTTGTACCTTTCGCCCCTCTTTTAAAGATTATTATAGATGGCGGAGTGTGGATTATACACATTTTCTGTGAATCATCATTAAATTGGTATAACTGCATATGTAACGTGCTACTGACAGCTAATGACTTTAGAAAAATTGTAGAAATTGAAACACGTTTCAATAATTTGGTACTGCAAACATTGGATTTCAATAATGTGAGAGGTGTTTATTTACTCTAACCATTTCACAACACCACGGACCACGGGTTAATTCAAAAACGTTCAATAAATATCACGTGGATAACATTTATCTTATTGACAACATACAAATTGAGTATAAGTTTTGAAGGTATACAATGACAATTATTCATAAATAAGTTTCGTTCGAAGCGCTTTAATGGGATGTACCCTCATCAGAAATTAACAAACCAAAATAGTAAGAGCTATCTTGTGAAGATTTGTCTCATTTGTAATGATTTCACATCTTTTGTTTTAATATACACATTAAGAATAACCAAACTATTCTTAAACTAACCATTTTTAACAATAAAAATCGTGGTTACCCTTCTATCGATAAGTGTCATGCCAAAAAATGACTTACATGTCCCCGTCTTTCCACCAACAATACGGTAAGGTCCACGTTTAATGGTCGCACATTTTCTTTAAATTTTGAAACTGATATAACTTGAAAAACAAACAGTATTATTTATTTACTCACATGAAACAAACCGGGGTGTGGTATTCAGTACGTAGGAGAAACTGGCCGATATTTATCTAAACGCACTCAAGAACATCTGTATCGTTTTAAAAGACCCAATAAATTCAAAAGTATCATTTACCAACACCTTAAGAAGCACAACCATCCTTTTAAATATTTAGCAGTTCAACCTTTAGAAGTAGTAAATAAGCAGCCTGGTGAATCGCATTCTAAGTTTGTACGATCACGGAAAATAATTGAATTAAATTGGATTAAAAAATTACAGACAGTTTACCCTCTCGGTCTAAATGATAATATCATGGGAATTGGTAATATATCTAGAACCAATTCCGTTAACATTTTGGATATAGTTTCTAAAACTGTTCGTAAAAAACGTTCTCACGGTCGTAGAACAAATCGCAATCAAAGAAAATTTCGGGCCAATCATACCAATATTTCGGACCTAATTTCTATTTCAAAAAACAACGGCAGACATTATCTGTTAACAAAACTCTGTTCGTTACCGGTTAATAAGTTAAATAAAATTTTGGAGGATTGCAACACAATTTCATATAGCAGTCCTAAGTATGAAATTGTTCAAATTATTATGGCATATTGTTATTCTAAATTATTTCCCAAAATTGATCGCCCTGAAGATCATAAAAAACATTTTATTAAAATTAAGTATGTCAATAAAGGCTTTGATTTTGTAAATATTGCCGGTATATTTAACGACCATTCTGTTAAAGAACAAATTCCTGGATATTTTGACAATACTGAGCTACCTCTCATTTGTTATATTTACAAGAAATCTACCCGGAAATTTGTGTTTAATTATAGTCAATTGTGTAAAGATGTTAATATCAGTGAAAATACACCTACTTCATGTAATTGCAGTAATTTCGAATATATTTATGGACCCATTACCCATTTCCCATGTTATAACAGGAGATCTTAACATCGTTCAAGACCGAGAGTTAAAATCATTCCTCAGTAAAGGACCTAAATATCGTCCCCCGTCAATTATTAATTGGAATGAATGTCATAATATCATCCACGACTCACTCCATACTTACTGTATGAAATGGATAAAACGGGATAAAACGGGAAAAAGCTGACAAAAAATCTTTGGACTCTTTTTTTAATTCAGTAATGAAGATAGTTGATATACGTATTCAACATTTTAAAGAACATTTTACTATAAACAATAACCACAATAAACATATTTCTCGTATCAAACATAAACTAAAAGAACTAGCCAAGGAATTTGTGTTTGTCCCGGCAGATAAAGCTGCTAATAATATTATTATTGTTTGACGTAAATTTTACATTGAGGTTCTGAACATTCCAACTGACTCCATTTTCAGAAAACGAAATCTGTAACAAACATAAACTTTTAGCCATCGCTTTACAAGCAGAGCCAAATACAGTGAAAGTCCCAACTATGTATTGGCTTCCGAAACAACACAAAACCCCTTACAAATATAGATTTATTTCGTCTTCAAGCCATTGTACAACTACTAAATTGTCTATTCTTCTTACCAGCACACTTGGTACAATTAAAAACCTGATAATAAATTGTTCAAATAAGGCCTTCGAAAATAGTGGAATAAATTACTTTTGGAGTGTCAAGAACTCGTTGGAAGTACTTGATAAATTGCATACTTATATTGGTGATTTTGAATCTGTTCAAAGTTTTGATTTTTCTACCCTGTATACCACATTGCCTCACATTCTCATTAAGAAAAAATTCACACACCTAATTAAATGGGCATTCAAAAAATCAGAATGTGAATATATATGTTCAAACTCGTTTAGGTCATTTTTTAGTAGCAATAAACAAAAAAACTATGTAAATTGGACATGCTTTGATACTATATATGCCCTTGAATTTTTACTAGATAACATTTTTGTTCGCTTTGGGGATTCCGTATATCGTCAGATTATCGGAATTCCAATGGGGACTAACTGTGCACCACTTATTGCGGACCTGTTTTTGTATTGTTATGAGTTACAATTTATGACAAAAATAAGCAAAGACCCATCGAAACAACATCTGATAAACAAATTTAATAATACTTTTAGATATTTGGATGATATTTTGGCTCTCAATAATGACGACTTCAGTATGTATATTAATGAAATTTATCCTGTTGAACTTACTTTAAATAAAGCTAATACTAACAATGACCAGTGCCCTTTTCTCGATCTTGATATCTATATCACTAATGGAAAGCTGAATACTAAAATTTATGATAAAAGGGATGATTTTTCATTTCCTATCGTTAATTATACGTTTTTAGATGGTGACGTTCCCTTGTCACCATCTTAGGGTGTTTATATATCTCAACTTGTACGATTCGCTCGTGTATGTAACAATGTTTTAGATTTTAACGAGAGAAATTTATGTATTACTGAAAAATTATTACACCAGGGTTTTCGATATCACAAACTAGTCAAAACATTTACTAAATTTTATCATCGGTATAAAGACATCATTCGTAAATATAGCTCAACATGCAGACTTCTAATACGTTCAGGTATTTCACATCCAATTTTTTATGGTAATATTCTTTATAAAGCACAACGGTGTCAGTATTCACCTCAGAAACTTACAAAACCTTTGAATAGACTTATTAAGAAGGGATATAATTACGATACTGTTGTCAAGTCATTAAAGATTGCATATTTTGGCGTTAATATTGAGTCACTGATAAGGTCTTTGCATCGGAACTAAACACATTTATTCTAAAAACAGTTGTTGGCATGACACGGGTTATGTTCTTCTCATATATGTTATGATGGTATGATACTAAACCCCTAACGGGAAAGATTGTGCCTGATGTTCATATGATGAAATCATAATCTTTCAGTCAGTTTAATTGAAGTCTTGAGCTGGCATGTCAGTTAACTGCTAGTAGTCTGTTGTTATTTATGTATTATTGTCATTTTGTTTATTTTCTTTGGTTACATCTTTTGACATCAGACTCGGATTTCTCTTTAACTGAATTTTAATGTGCGTATTGTTATGCGTGTACTTTACTACATTGGTTAGAGGTATAGGGGGAGGGTTGAGATCTCACAAACATGTTTAACCCCGCCGCATTTTTGCGCCTGTCCCAAGTCAGGAGCCTCTGGCCTTTGCTAGTCTTGTATTATTTTAATTTTAGTTTCTTGTGTACAATTCGGAAATTAGTATGGCGTTCATTATCACTGGACTAGTATATATTTGTTTAGAGGCCAGCTGAAGGACGCCTCCGGGTGCGGGAATTTCTCGCTACATTGAAGACCTGTTGGTGACCCTCTGCTGTTGTTTTTTATTTGGTCGGGTTGTTGTCTCTTTGACACATTCCACATTTCCATTCTCAATTCCTAACTTATCAATGGAGAATTAAATAAACGTATTATATAAACCAGACAGTGTCATTACACTAATTCCTGATCCTGTTAATACCCCAGTGGTCATGAACTGGTGCTACTACAGTACTTGATTTTTTTATTTTGTGTAGCCAATGCGCTCTTTTAGAATTTAAGCCTTACATTGAACAGCAATTGAAAGGTCTGATAATTAGGTATTGCGTTGCAGTTTTAAAGTTTTCACATGATCACAAACCATTACCATAGTAGTATAAAAACAACACAGTGTGTTCGTTGCCTTATTTATTAATTAACATATATAATAGGAAAAATAATTATGAATATATTGTATGACAGTAAATGATCCTTTTCAGATAGTTTTAGTCGAAGCAAAAGACAAACAAAATGGTTTCTGCTCTGAAGTATGTTATGTTTCAGTTCCTTTCGTGGCATATATATGCATGTAGTAAGTATACTTAGTTTTAATGTTAGTGTTTGATAGTGCAAACATATTAAAAATCAAATCACATAAAATAAATATCAGATATTCTAGTATGGTATTATGAAAGTTATAGATTTGGATAAAAAAATTCGCTCCAGATACAAAATTTAAGTAAACTGTAGTTCTCCGTCAAATACGCATCATTATTAGCTTACTGTTTGGTGACGTGTGCACTATAAGGTTAAGATGAGAATAAAGTAATTTATTTTATGACATAAAAAAATAAAATGTTAATTGTATCTATCATACTTGTGAGTGGTGAATATGGTTTTCTATAAAATAATGATATCTAGATTTGTTATTTATAATCACTGTCAGTATTCATAAGTTTGTCTCCTGAAGGGGACGTTCACTTAACCCTTTCAAAAGGATACATGGAATGAATTATCATGAACAAAAGTATTTTTCAATTAATCAATTTAAACAAAATTCTTATAATTTCTTTCTATTTCTTGAAAAAAGTTTTTCTTGACAGTAAGTACAATGCATTTTACTTTTTTGTTTGACTATTAAATTATTTCTAAAGTTAGCTGCTTAACATTTCCGCACTTCTTTTGTTTGTTTTTTCTTAGTGACACAGTTTGAATTTACTTTTAAGAAAATATATATATTAATAAAGTACATTTAAATAATTAAATCGACTGGTGTTTTTCTCTTTTCATTCTTATTTATATATCACTTTTGAGAAAACAATTTAAGCAATCACAAAAATTAAAACATTTGGTTGAAGTTTTTAACATGATTACCAATAATTTGAGTAATTTTAGTATTACATTTTAAAGTAACGGCTTAAAAAACTTAACAGTTTGTTATGTAAATCTAATATGAAACCTTGTAATAACTTTCGCGCAATTGTATTCTCCAAACATTTTTTCTGTATGCAAACTAAATACTCATTCAAGATCAAGGCTATAATAAAACAAGCAATTCCGAGCTACATATTTACTCTTACGGTAAAGTTAATATATTAGCTTATCTTTTTATCTACTTACATTTGAAGATAACTATTTATAGCTAGCAATTTATTATTGTAAGGAAGGACAAAAGAGTTAACAAATGTAATCTGGAGAAATGCTAAAAGTCTATATTCGAACAAAATCATTACTCGTGAAGCTCATGATAACTTAGTATATCGAAGTGTTTATAACACCTGTAGTCTTATCATTATGAACACTTCAAATTTTGCTCTCTCCCACACACTATGTATATCGACAGATCTGTAAAAATTGAGACTTCGTATTATGTGTGTCACTTTTATATTAATTTACTATTATAATTACAGCTGACTTGAAACTATTAACAAAACCTGTGGTCTTTGGAGAAAATGTGCGACTTGCTTGCGCTGCCAATGACACTGAAATACCACTAGATCAACACCCTAGTAGAAGCTGGTCAGGTGGACCTTTAAATAAAGTATTATGTAAGAATGCAATATCTGCAGACCTGTCAAAATATTATGAAGTCATCGGAAAGGACAGATATGAGTACATCCTTATTATAAAAAACTTTTCAGAGGCTGATGTCGGCTGTGTATATAAATGTATCGTTGGTGTAGACGAAACACGAAAAACACTTCAGCTCAACGAGGAAGACTATGAATGTAAATTGTATTACAATATTTATATCTAAGCTTTTATTCGCTCTTAAAATGTAATTCACCAATGTCATTTCAAAATTTTAACAAAATTTATGTAATTTTTATTTCATCTTTTAATGCATTGTTTGCTTTGAGTTGTGTGTTGTCTCTTTAACATTTTCAGTTTGATTAATTAAGAAGGTTAAATTTGCACATGTCAGATTGGCACATTTCTAGATTAATTGATGTTGTTTCCCTGTTAACAGTGTAATTTTTTTTTAAAATAGATATACCACCAAAAGAAACGACTACTGTAACTTCAAATTTACAGTATGGACATTTCAGTGTTGATGTTCACATTGATAAAGTATGGCCAACACCAGAATGTGAAATCATGTTTCAGGTACATTGATACTTACAGTTTTCAAATATATCCATTTTGAAATATTCAAAGTTGTATCAACGTCACATCAGAGTGCGGCAATTATTTTTTTTTGGTGGTGGGGGGGGGGGGGGGGGGAGTAAATTTGGTGGAACCTTACCGACAGTTCAATACATCTTCCAATGCTCGGGGTTAATTTGAGCACACAAGAATTGATAGCGCTACATTTTAAAAATGCATTCCCCCAAACATAGTTAACCATATAAGAACCAAAGCATTAAAGAAAAAAAAAATAAAGAATAAAAATGGTTTGTGGAATCGGTCTTGTAATGAACTTTAATAAGACAAATGCTTCCTTCAAATTATCTAATATAATTTGTAAGCTAACACAACTGTTTTATCACGTTCTTTTGACCAAGAAAACTGATCCTTATTAAAAAGGGACGGAAAATACCAACGGGACATAAAAAACTAATAAAATCAAATAATGTGAACGACATTGCTGATTAACTTATATGTAAGTCAGATATACTAGTCAATGTGAAGTAATGATGGTTAAATGTCTATATTTTTTCCCTAGGATATCAAATATGGAAATAAAGCAAATATGTCAAAAAGGACAAATGGGAAATTATATTCTGTCGACATTAGTTTAAAACACACATTAAGAAAAGAAGACTGTACCGGTGAAATGTTGATTTCATGTGAGATTGGAACAAAACATATCGAGGTTCAGAGAAAACATTTTAACACGTGCCCAGTCACTGCAGGTATGTATGTTTATAATGTATTGGTACCATCTGAGACTATTATTCTGTCAGTATAAAAAGTTATCAAAGGTACCAGGATTATAATTAAGTACGCCAGACGTGCGTTTCGTCTACACAAGACTCATCAGTGACGCTCATATCAAAATATTTATAAAGCCAAACAAGTACAAAGTTGAAAAGCATTGAGGATCCAAAATTCCAAAAACTTGTGCCAAATACGTCTAAGGTAATATATGCATGGGATACGAAAATCTTTAGTTTCTCGAAAAATTCAAAGTTTTGTAAACAGGCAATTTTATAAAATTGACCAAACTATTGATATTCATGTCAACACCGAAGTGTTGACTACTGGGTTGGTGATACCCTCGGGGACGAAACGTCCACCAGCAGTGGCATCGACCCAGTGCTGTAATAAGTTATCAAAGGTACTAGGATTATAATTTAGTACGCCAGACGCGCGTTTTGTCTACATAAGACTCATCAGTGACGCTCATATGAAACTATTTATAAAGCCAAACAAGTACAAAGTTGAAGAGCATTGAGGATCAAAAATTTCAAAAAGATGTACCAAATACGATTAAGGTAATCTTTGCCTGGGATAAGAAGATCCTAGGTAAATATAATATAATTGGCCCACTCTGCTTTTCAAGCGAAGGCATATCATATCTGCAGAATCTTTTCAAACATTGATCTGTCAGATTTTTACCTATCCATAAAGAGACTTATAAATAGTTATATGACACTATGTTCTGATCTCAAGCCGTTTCTACAAATAAAAAGAGATGTTAGAAACTTGTGAGCAAAGAAAAAGACAATAAAAGACAAGAAAAAATAGAACAAAAGTGATGGGAAAGGTGTATAGACTGATTTTAGTGTCCGTTTCACCACATCGAAAGTTAATGTAAATAGTAGGATAGATGAAGTAGATCATAAGTAAGCTATCATAGTACTATAACAATAAATCTATGGGCAATTATTAATCTTATAACCGAAGAAACATGTGTTTATATAGGACGACATTTAGCTGATCAGTATCCCTCGAATAAATAACAATGCGAAGTCAAATCATAACACGGAGGAAGAGCCTTGAACATCAATCTTTTCAAAAAGCAGTAATAAATCCTGTTTAACCTATCTTCGTAAAAGTAGAGGCACTTATTTTTCAAACCATTATCACGACAGTCATGGAAAAATTCAAGAGTACTTTGATATCAAAAAGGATATATGAATGGATATTTTACTGGATAATTTAATTTAAGTCTTATCGTATCTACAAGTCATAAGTATATAACGGATACTGAATAGTTAAAATATATAAAAAATGTGAAAGTACATTTTGATATTTTTCAAATATCACTTCTAAAAAATGTGTAATTGTTCGATCGTTATTTCTTTACATGTATTGATTGAACAGTATTTTTTTTTTATCAATAGGTAACTATAGTGACATTTCAACGTAATCAATAAAATTTATATAATAATACACTGAACACAATATTGCTTTAAAAAAAATCAAGAAACACATTGTTTGGGTAAAAATGTAGAAGAAGGGAAATCATTGGTGAAATTATTCTTTTAATTTTTCAGTTCCACGCAGGGATAAAAGCTTCCTAAACGATTACGGACTAATTACACTGGTTATTGCTGTTTTCATGATTTTAGTTTTGGTTTTTGTTATAATGATATCCATAATAATTAAGCAAAAAGGCTACATCAAGTCCATCTTCAATCTCTACCTTGGATATCTTCCAAAAATCACTATCGAGATACCACCGAACAAAGAACCATTTTTGAAAGAAACACAAGAACAGTCATCTTGAGGACAGAAGAAATTTTCATGTTTTTCGTTTTATACATTTCAAATTAAGTATTCATTTATACTTTTTATAACGTATGATCCAGAAGTTCATGATGAAAATAAAATCTTTATCTTGGAACAAAATAAACAGCTTACATTACACAGAATGTTCTTTGTAACATAAACATATGATATTTGACATGCTGTAGATAATACTCAGATGTGTTATAACATGAATGGTACCAAGTTGACTGCACCATATTTATAGTTGACAATATCATGAATATATATCTTTGATAATGTTCAAGAATGAATGTAATGACATAATTGACAAAAATGAACACACAATATCATTTATCGTTGAAATTTATCATTAAAAGTACGGGCCGATATAACAAAATGGAGGAGCAAATGGTTTGGGATTCAAGAGGATTATATATGAAATCAATACCTCGGCCTAGATAAAATAGAAATATCTCAGGACAGGATATAAAATATCCATCCCGTTAAATTCTGGAAATATATATCTTAACAAATTTGACAATGAAAAAACAAAATACCGGGGATGCAATTATCAACCTTTAAATGTTCTAATGAACTGATGAAGATTATAGATAAAATAACAAAAATAAAATTATATATAGAAATATTGCATTATTTGTCGGTTACTTAAAGTTTTGTTGGAAAAAATGGTCCGTCATGTTGATAAATAGAGTATAGCCATCTCACAGACAATCATAAAACATCTCAAATTTTTATATTCATGACGCATATTAATGTGACAAAATGAATAAATTATATTGCATATGTTAATTAATTCATATATCATTTATAAGTTTATATGTTATACCGATTTTTGTTTTGTTTTTTTGAAAAAAATATATTTGTTCACACATCATTTAATAAAAACATACGTGATTCAGATTTGATATTTTTCGTGCATTGATGCAATTAATACTCCCAACAAAGATTTGTGTAATCAACATAACGCCTTACTTTGAAATAGAATATCTATGTTGTTTTTTTCTTCATCATCTTTCGTTTTTTTGTCGAATTGTCACCCTCCGGTGGTCACTGGCTGTAATTGTCTCGTTTCTGACAAAAGTCCTTTATTCATTTCATGTCATAGCATGACATCATTGATTTAAAAAGAAACACTAAAAGATTTAGAATTTGCATATATATATGTTACAGTAAATAGATGAAATTAGAAATTACACGTCATTACTAAAATTTAGGAATTACATGTAATTCCTGTTGCACTAATTTAATACCAGTAATTCTTAAAACTGCCCAGTTATTACCAGTAATTACTCATTTTCTAATGAATTTTTACACCTTTTTACTAATTGATAAAACAATATTGCATTGTATGATCAGCTGATCAAAAGTAAGGGCAATAATGATTTGAAGATCAGTCAGTACTATTACAAAGTGATCATCCTAAAATATATATAACAATGTTAAACTGTCTGAAACATATTGGCTGAAAATGAACGATGATAGGGTATAAATATTTACTGAGATGTTGTTCAAATTGTACAATGAATATATGTGAAAGAGTCTTAATGCCAAAAATATCATAATCAGCAGAATGAACATGACAAAACACACAAAACAAACGAGATAATCACAATCTTCTCTCAAGATAAGTATAAAAAAGAAGATGTTATAGGAATGCCAAAGAGACAACTCTCCCAAAGAGACCAAATGACTCAGAAATTAACAGCTACAGGTCACTGTATGGCCTTTTACAATGAGCAAAGCGCATACTGCATAGTCAGCTATAAATGGCCCGAAATCACATATGTAAAACAATTCAAACGAGAAAACCAGCGGGCTAATTAATGTACAAAAAAACGAAATAAAAACATTTATCTCAAAGAGCAACAAACGAAAATCACTGTAATGGTTTTCAAGATATTTCTGTTGCATTTCAAATAATTCAACATATAAAAGCTATTTTAACAGTCCTAATTATTAAATTATTGGCTGCAATAGAGAGCAAGGGGTTAATGTGCAAATCTTGCTTTGTCTTGCTTTGTCAATCATAAGCCCCTACCAGGTCCCTTTCCTAGAACCCCTGTGGAGACTTAAATCTAGAATTAGAATAGGCCCATATAATATGCGACGGGGTTAAACTAGTTTTGTCATGCCCATACCCTCTCCCATCTATATTTACATAATAGTTATTGAAAAACTGGTCATTATCGTGATATATGGACTGCCCACAGGACAGTGGTATTGACTGAGACAGCGATAATGACTGAGCCAAAGGCGAGGTCATTATCGCTGTCGCTGTTAATACCACCGACCTACGGGCTGTCCATTTATCACGATAATGACCAGTTTTTCAATAACTATTATGTTTATTTCATTGAGAAACTATGTTTTCAAAAGATTTCATAAAATAAAAATTCAAATTGTTGAAAGTAAACTCGAGATAATGTACGATTTATTAAGGAAAGAGTGAAGACCGTTCATAGTTTTAGATATCTATATAAGTTTACAATAATTTCATCAAAAGCAAAACGTTCATTAGAGTTATCTGCACTAGCAGACGTGTCGTCCATTTTCCTAACTGTAAACTGCAAACACATCTGAATCTGTTACTCAAACAGACAAACCACGCCCCACCGGTCATTATCATGTAAAAGTCTGTTAACGACGGGTTTTCCGGTCCGTGTTGTTCTGTTAATGACCAATGGAACTTATTACTGAAGAATAAAGAATGTCATGTGGCCTCTTTTTATCCAATAAGATAAGCTTATTCTTACCGATATGAAATAATTCAGATTAATGATGTTAATATTACATTCAGTCGCATTGTCAAATTTTTACCACAAAGCTCCAAATATATAAAGAAATTATAATGTCCGTCTGCGTTTGTCTGTTAGCAATTCAGGACCAGATGTTTGTAAGATCAGTGTCATTGGCTTCAAATCTGACACTATCAGTACGTCAATAGCTAGCCTACTAAACATCTAATAAACGGGTATTAGTATTTGCTACAGAGAAGGTGGTATGACTGCAATATGACCTGTATAATACAATTTTGTATTAAAGTCAGGTAACGGCCGTGAATAGTCTATTTCTCAGATTTCTATAATTTGGCACACATCGTTGGCTTGTTGAAGTGTATCTGTAAATCCCCAAAAATAATGCATTTATCTCTTTTTTTCTGAAATACTATTGATTTTATTTTTTCAAAATAGGTAGTCAATTATACGAAAGCACATGAAATCCACAAAAAGTTCTTAACACCAGTTCTTCCTAAGGATCAAACTCATGAAGACATGAATGTTCATAGATTTTCAAAAATTTTTGTAGGGACACTTCATTTGGTAATAGTAAGTCAAAAATGTATTCAGATCTGATAGAGTTGCTGTGGTTGCTATGGATACAGCATGTCAAATTTCTAATATTGAAATTTAAACCAAAAAATGAGTTTCTTGATAAATGATACAAATTGCAGAGACTTTGTTTAATTAAATGAATATGCACTAAATTAATAATATTGAAATGGTAAAATGAAAATTTTAATTTGTCTAAATTTACCTTGGAGGCCTGATTGATTGTGTGAGAGCTCAATATATAGGGCTTTGCATTGTTTTTCTTGAAAATCTTAAGAATTTTCACAGGAAAAATATATTAAATGCACCAAACATCATTAAATTTAGTATAGATATTTTAAAATAAGCTACCAAAGACAATCAATTAAGAAAAAAACATTAGTGGGGTAAATACTATTTTTTTTACAATAACCATTGAAATTTTTCAAATAAGCATCATTTTTGTCAGAGAGTTACTTCCCTTTTATTGCCTCATTTATTTAGAAGCAAAAACAATCTATTGTCCATAACAACATAACAGACGACAGAAGATGGTAATATGTGTGCTCCTAGTTGAGAAATAATCATAGAACAGTGAGATGAATTGTAGGTTAAGTTGTTTTGACACATCTGTGTGTTGTAGTAGTTCTTTTGAAAGCTCTGTGACATAGAAAGGGAAACATCAGACATAGTATTGTCAGAAGTTGGTCTGTTTTTCTGTCAGAGAACCAAAAACTTTTCAGTTTGTAATGTTCATTTGGAGAAAATCATGGTTAAAAACCGGTCTAAGAATAAATCTGTTCGATGTGCTATTCCAACACTACTTTCACATCATAAGAAGACAGCTCCACGGGCGGAGAGAAACATAACAAAGGATGCAATGATGAAGATTCACAGCAGTACTGGCATTGTACTGGCTATTGGAACCCGTAAGTATTATAAAAATTCATTGCCAATCATTTGATCAAATGCTTTATAATTGAATATAAATATATATGGATGATCTGTATTTTAATAAAATATTTCTGACCCCATTTCATCTTGAAACAGATCTTGAATAAAGTAGAGGTTTAATCATCAAAAATATTTTCGAAATTATGAATGAATTGACAGTGTTACTAACACTGAGTTGTTGATTATGATCATATATCATCTGTTCTAGATGTTAGATTGATAAACAGTACTTAAAATACTTTTTTAGAACAAATGTCAAATTACCTCCCTTTACAAACTGTTAGGCTAACAGGAGTTGCCGCTAACGCCGTTAAATTTTGCTGTATAAAATATTCTGACTTTTAAGTGACATAAAAGACAATAAGCACACATCAAATTATTGCATTTTATAAAAAAAAAAGTAATTTGTAAAGAAATATTTGCTAGAATATTATCTAGTATGCAAATGTCATTTACCTTAAAATAGTATCAGATAAAAAGTATATCAAATCTAAAATTCCTATATTAAAAAGAAATGTGAAAGTTTTGTTGAAATGTGTATGATTCGTACAACACACACCATCAACATTTACTTGAAAACCAGTATATTTTACTACCAATTGGGTGTCTCCAAGCAAAATAATCCATTACCTATGTACATTATATTCCTCACAGAGTTTGTATAAATGCACTCAATTATCTACTGAAACACAATATGCCTAATTTTATATTTGTTTGTTGTGCCTCTTGATATACTGTTACTGTTGGGCCTGATCACCATAAAGGAGGCAAATGCGCTTATTAAATAATTTTAAATCATTTACCTTCTTAGTGCTTTTATTTCTTCTTTTTTTTTATAGCATCTTTATGTAAGACTAGTATGTGCATTTAATACTTTTTTTTTACAATAAGCAACAATTTATTCTATCAAGTCAACTTTACAGAGTTTTATCATGTTTATTGCTTATATTTATTTACTTTCAATAAAATGTATCATAATATATTGTATGTATGTTTTTTTTTAAATTATTGAATGTAGCATGTTATTTTTTTACAAACAGCTATCTGTTCAAACTGCAGAAAACACTTGTCATCAGGCAAACCAGATGAACATCTTGAAGTTTCAGTGCCAAGTGAGGAAATCTCTGTAGAGACATTGTCAGAGGTATTTTGTATATTATTATACTGTATTAAAAATAATAATATGTATATATAATAATAAATATATAGTATATTGATAAATGATTTTTCATTTGATATTAATAAATTGCATTTAATGCTATTAATTCAATTAGAAACCCTTCTGATAAAGTATGTTATTCCACCAAAAATATTGATGAACTTTCAAAATACTAAATACTGTTATCATTTTTTTTATAAAACACATAATGACATAAACTCAGTATTTGGTTGTATCATTTACGCCTGTGATATTCATTGAAATCATCTGGAACTTGAAAGAATTTGTGAATGAATAAATGTAGATATTCAAAAAGGCTATCATACCACATCTTCTTTTTTATATTTATATTTCATAAAGATTTTTTGCTTTAAAAGTATTAGAGTAACTGAACAAAAATCAATAAAAAAAAAAAATAAAATTGGGATGAATTGCAAATGAGAAAACTCACCACTTCAAACCAAATGTCTGTCAAGAACATTATATTTAGTAAAGGTTATACTATAAGGCTTTCAACACATAGCAATTTATTACATACAAGAAAATACATATTCTATATATAAATGTTTTATGTTTTGCTGACTTTTCTCTATATCATTAGTAGTTAATGTACAAACTAAAAGCACTTAACATAATTAAAAAACCGAAGGCAAAATGGTTTCTTGTCAAATACAGCCAAGTCAGATTTTCATGAACACACCCAATAGCAAAACATAAATATAGAAAATAAAAAAATGAGTACAAATATGGTAGAGTATTTAGTTCAATTATGTTAATGAAGCTCTCATTTCATTATTACCGTAATTTTATCTTTTCAGATTGACTATAACAAACATTTAGCTTTAAACATTGATGGAGAGAAAAGAGAAGACAAACGCTACAGTTCTGATTCCTGTACAAAACTTTGGAATGATCACCAAAAGGTACTTTACATTTTAACATTATAACAGATAATCTAATCTTTAATATTAACAAATAAATTTTAAAGTATTGAATTGATATATATTGGATTTACACAATAAGATGAAGGCATGTCAATGAGACTACATAACCATATGCCAAATAAAGGTTTTGACACAAATGTGTTGGCTCCCTTATGAAAATAAGAAATGAGGATGCAACCTGGCATCAATTAATGTACACTGTGGACATATTTTTCTTGTTGTATTGCATTTTTTCAAAAGTGTGAGTTATTTGTTGAGTTGTAATTCATGTATGATTAGACAACCAATTCAGAATATATTACTTAAAGCATATTTTCTTTTAGACAACAGTAACAGAAGGAGAGAGTCAAACAGAGAGTGAAAGTATGTGCTTAGAGACAGGTGACAGTCAATATTCAGAGGCATCAGTTTGTGTGATGGACAAGTTACAGAAGCTGAATTCCTTCCTGGCAATATCAGATGTGTCACCTGTGAAAGAAAAATTGATTCCATTATCATCATCTACAGATAAAACCAAGCAGAGATGCCTGTCAAAAGCACTAAAGTGTATGTCAGCTATTTGTGAAACAATCTGCCCTGGTGAGGGAGATTTGTTGTTCAAGTCTGTGATTTCAGCACATAAACCTGAAAAGTCCTCTACACTTGATCAAACAGCACTTATATTAAAGGACATATATATTTCAGCAGAAACATGGTCATTAAGAAGGCAAATTCTTTCAGTTTTATCCAGAAGTTACAGCTTTAATGAGGTCAGAGAGGTATGTTGTATCTTATTTGCAAGTTGTATATGTCATATATATATATAATATAAAAAGAAGATGTGGTATGGTTGCCAATGAAACATATAACTCTCATCAAGAGACAAAAATGACACAGAAATTATCAACTATACGTCACTGTACAGCCTTTAACAATGACCATAGCCCATATCACATAGTCACCAGCTATAAAAGGCCCAGAAATGAGCCAAAATATTTATTACATGGAATTTATTTGAATATATTGCATTATAATGGAGATAACTGTATTGTGTTTAAAGCCATGGCCTTAGAAAAACATAATTTTATTGACGCAAATATAGGTTTACCTAGCTTCTCTTCACTTCGCTTGGTAAACTGAGATTGCAAGAGTAAATTCTACCTTTAACGATGGCAAAGCTTTAAATACAATACATATATCATGTATATGTCTAAATTTTCCAGATATTTATTTTTATTGATAGTATTTATGTTGATTTTATATCTATTCAATTTTTATTTCTTTTTTAGATGATACCGGATCTGACAAAGTACCGATTTTATGCTGCCAAACTGCACAGTGATGAAGTAGGCTGTGGCATCCCTGTGTCCAAAGAAAGACTAACGAGAAACAAGATAGACATAGCAGAGTTAGAACACTTTATAGATTTTATTATCAGTTCAGATGTTGTTAAAGATCTACCTTTTGGTATGAAGACTATGAAGCTTACAACTGGAGAGATAGTCGCTGTGCCAAATTTGATTCGAAGCCTTGCACCTTCATCTCTTATTAATCAGTTCATTCAGTTCTGTGATTCAGAAAATGTTGGTCATTTAGGTAAGTTTATAAAAATAGATAAACACTTTTAAACTTATAATTATTTTGATTTGAGCCCACTGATGAAATTTTTAATAATTGACAAAACTCGCATCTGGTGTTGAACAAATTATGAGCCTGGTACCTTGATAAGTATTGAACACAGATGTATACAGCTGTTAACAAATTATAAATAAAGGGTTGAAAATAAATTGAGAGTCATGAAACAGTGATATATACATGCATGTACATAGTAATCTAGTATTCAGGTTGATATAATATACAAGAAACATGGGACACCTTGACAGCTATTGCTTGTTAATTTGAAAAAGACATTGCACACATAAAATAGATTTTTCTCGGAAAATAAGGATGTTGTAGTCATTAATATATTGATTTCATTCATAATGACAATAAAAAATTGGTGTGTTATCAAATTGAAATTTATATGTGTATAATCAACTATAAATTTGTAATTGTAGGAAGAAGCACAATGTATAAGATCCTTAATGACTGTGCTGCCTCAGTAAGGAAATGTGTTGAGGGTCTTGACTATTACATCGCAGAGGGTGGAAAGGCATTTCAAGATCTTGAAACCATCATAGAAAAACTCTGCATATTCAGTGAAAAGAAGAAAGAACTGAAATCCAAATTGCTAAATGGGAAGCGATATATCAAATCAGATTTCAAGGTATTTGAAAACATATTGATAGTCTAAATCATGTTATAGGAAACATTATAATTAAACAAATTGAATGTGACATGTTAGCTTGTCAATGAGTGAATTACAGCTTGAGCTAGCTGTAATTGTCACCACACACACTATATATATATTGATACCATAAGGCACATTTGAACAATGTTGAATGGAAGTACTTCTTTGAAAAATAACAAATATCCAAGTTCACTCAAACTAGTAGGTCTGAAAATAACTATGAATTTTAACCAAAAAATTGTTCAGTTGAGCAATGGAGACTCCTGTTTTCATTATTATTATGTTCACTGTGTTTTATTTTTTTGTATTTTTTTTGGATGTATAGATCTGTTAATCCTTTATATTTCTTAAGTTTGGGACAAATCTTTCTAATGGTTTATATTTTTTTAAAATCAAAAGGTACATATCAAAAGAAGAATGCTGTTCCAGATCATTGCCAAATGTTTGCTCTAAGTGATAGTGAAAAGTGCTTCTCCCAAAGTTGTAACACCCAGCATAAACACAGTTGTGAACAGTGTATTGACTTGACAGACTTTTTAGCTGAAATAAGTACTCTAACACAGAATGGTACATGGGACAATGAAGATTCCATTGTATTCCAGGTAATTTTTATCACCTTATTTCCATTTCCTTAACTAAATGGAGAAGTATACAAAAGGAATTTTAAATTGTCTTAGCTAATTATCCAATACTGTGGTCCAAACCATTACATTTAAGTACAAAACATTATTTAAAAACTCTTTTTCTCCAAATTGCCATCATAAAAATGTAGTAACCTCCCTTGATAGACATGAAATGACTTCGGTGAATTGCTTTGAGATTGATGGTATACATGTATGTAAGGGCTTAGGTCGTTGAATTGTATTTAAAAAGAAGGACTGTGTGTTAATTAGGAATTAACCACTTTTCTTAACATAATTTACTTTTTCAGGTTGAAAATGCTGTAGAAGCTATAAAAGATTGGAAAAGTCATGCTATGAGAGCTAGGAATCAAGAAGGTGCAAAACAAGATCTACTAAAGAATTTAAATGAGAATCAAGCACTTATCACATGTGACTGGGCAATGAAATTTCTACCACGCAAATTTAGAGAAGGACAGAGTGACTGGTTTGGCAAACGTGGAATCAACTGGCATATTTCAGTAACTTTATACAAACAAGGGGAAGAACTAAAGACAATTACACATGTACACATTTTTTCATCCCAGGTAATAAAAAGATATTGCTAGTTTTTCTTAAAGAACAAAACTATTAAGGGATATAATTGGTATTTATTATTTCAAGTTTTCAGCTTTTGGAAAAGATCAAAATTTCTTCAGATAATTTATTAGCTTTCAGAAATCTTTTGGTAATTGGAATGTGTTCTTTGCATATAAATTAGGCTAACTTTTATTCAACTTCAATATCAAATCTTTGAAATAATTTTTGTAATTTATTTCAATTTCTGTAAATTCATAAATTATTGCAAAAAATGTGTCCAGGTTGTTTCATCTCAGTAATTCATAATAACAGCAGACAATTACTTTCTGAATTTACAATAACAATGAATAAATCATTTTGTTATAATTAGGAATGCTGATTTCCTTTTTATTTATTTCTGTATCATTTTTGAGCTGCATTGTTTAAATTTACAGCACAGATTAAGAAGTTTAATCCAAATGGCTTTTTACAAGTAATATAACATTGTCATGATATATTTTAGATATCTCAAGATGGTTCTGTTACTGCTTCTGTGTTGTGTGATGTAGTCCATGATCTGACAAAACAAGTACCAAACATACAGGAGGTAAACTTCTTCTCTGATAATGCAGGATGTTATAAGAACACAATGATGATGGTAGCGCTTAAAGATGAACTAGAAGATAAGTTGAAAACATACAACTTCAGTGAAGCACAGGATGGCAAAGGTAAAATTTCATAGTTTTCAACTTGGTTTTTCAACAGAAAAAATATTTCAATATAAAAAAAGAAGATGTGGTATGATATCCAATGAGACAACAATTAGAGATAACCGAAAGGCCTTCAACAATGAGCAAAGCACATACCGCATAGTTAGCTATAAAAGTCCCCTAAATTACAATGTAAAACAATTCAAACAAGAAAACTGACGGCCTTAATTATATAAAAAATTGAACGAAAAACAATTATTTAACACATAAACAAACGACAACCACTGAATTACAGACTCCTGACTTGGGACAGGCACATACATACAAGTCAGCTTTAGATTGAAGTTTTTTTTTGTTTTTTGTTGTCTTCAGATGGGAAAAGAATTATCAAAAGTTGTTTTTTGTAACCTGCAACTGCATTAATGTATTGTCCAAATTGTATACATGTATAATGGACTAATGGTATTCGGATTTTTGCATTTGCAGAAAAACTTTTTTTTGTAGTTTTTCACATACAAAATGTATATGAATATTGATTTTGCAACCATTGCATTCTATGTATTGACAGTTTACACATGTTTTGCAGGTCCATGTGACCGCAGGGCTTCACATATCAAGGCATGTGTTAGAAGATACATTAATGAGGGACATGATGTCACATCTGCAGAGGAGATGAAACAGGTGAGTCTGAATAAAATACTTTAGTTTAAATTTAGTATACGAAAATTTATATGCAAACATTAAGAGTAAGAAGATTACATAGTTAGAAGTATACCAATTACAAAAGGTATAATGTGTTTTGAATGTCTTGATGAAACAATGAAACAAATCTCCATCAGAGATATATAATCAGATAAAGTCACTGTATAACCTTTAATAGAAAACAAAATTCATTACTGCATTGCATGCTGTACAGGGCTGAAATAAGTGAAAAATTATTTTTGAACACCTTAAGAAAAATTACAACCTAATTAACAAATAACAAGGTAACAATGCATCTGACTTGGGACAGGCACACATAGTACATTGCAAGGTTTAACATTGCTTGCTAGTTTGATTTCATCCCTTCCCTGAATAACATGTTACAGATCATATATAAACACAGTTCATCAAAAGTGTGTACACTACAGTAAAAATCAATTAAAATGGCATACCCCATCAAGATGGCATAACGAACAACAAACAATAAACTGAGGACACAAAGTATTATTTTAGAAATGGTATGCATTAATTTCAGCCAAGACGTTATGCATAGTTATATGATAAGAGAATTGGTATTCATTATGCATATCCAGGAAGCTATGCACTTTTATAAGCATAGCAATTCTAATTTTCATTTCTGCTTCTTTTTACAGGCTATAGATGTTAAACAGAAAGGATCATTTAGGGTTAGAGTTGTTGACATTGTAACTAATTTGGATGCAGAGAAGTCACAGATTAAACCAATTACTGGAATTACACAATTGCATAATTTTTCTTTTGATGTCAATGGAATAACAGTTTGGAAGGCATATGGAATAGGAGAAGGTAATAAACAGAATTATGAATCAGACTTATGAATTACTAAGAAATGTAGTTTTATGTCTCAAAGAACATCATCTGCTTGTTTAACATGGTTAAGGCGTACATTTAATTTATTGTACTTTTTCTTGCTTAAACAAATAGTCAATAGTTACTGCTTGGACCTTGGTGACCAATTTGTCTAAATTGCTACTGTAATCATGCACTAGCCAGTCATCACCAAGTTTGTTAGTTCATTCTCTGATCATGCATTATACACACCCAATATATTAAATAGGATTCCCTATCGAAAGTCAGTGGTATTTTCAGGTCACCCCTGCTTCCTCCATCCATTCATCCTAATTGCCCCAAAACAGCCAAAAAAAGGTGCTTAAAAGTGGCATTAAAATACCAACAAACAAAAAGTCAATCAAAATCAGTGTAATGCTCCTGGCATGGCTCTGATAAAGCTGTGTGCATTTTGATCAATTTTTTTTACACTTTTTGAAGAAATGTCAAATAAAGTAGTTATTTGGTTTTCATCTTGATAACTATGGAGAAACTGTTCAAATATAAGTTGTCTTTCATGTGTGATTTTCACAAATTTTGTCACAGTATTTCTGTCACTGAAGTTTAAACTAGTTGTTGAAATACATTGAGATTGTATCAATTTGACCATAGGAAATGGTGATTAATAAGTATATATTTTTTGTAGGAAAGCGAATATCAAGGGACAACATTGGAACCACAGAGCAAAGAACCAATCTGTTGGTTAAAGTTGATTGGACAATTACAGCTCCTTAGTTGTTAGAGGAAGAAGGTAATCCATTTGTTTTTAAAATAAACAGTTACTGTAAATTCAGAAATAGTTGCAAAGTTTTTATCATTGTGAAAAATGCAAGAGTTGTTGACCCAATAATTGAAGCACAAATTTAGAGATATTTTAGAACGAATTGAACAGTTTTTTCTCTCAAAATTGTAAAAATCAAAATTGCAATAAGTCTAAAATGAAAAAATTGCAATAATAAATGCATGCAATAATTTCTGAATTTACAGTATTCAACTTCCAGCTAAATTTCATTTTATTTTTTATAATTTATTAAAACAATTTAAATCAACTCAGTTTTTTACTTTTAAACCTAAGAGTTGCATGATTTTTCTTGGGTTTCTTTATGTGTAATACCACCAAATCATAGTCCATCACATCCTAAAAAGGGTAAACTAAAAATTCATTTGAAATTTATCCTACATTTCATTGCAGTAAAAATATCTGTGTCATAGACATAAATCTTGGTGCTTCATAGCACCATTATTATAGTATTTGGTGTTTCAAAAGAATATTTTGGATGCTTGAGATTAAATGCATACTAAAGCTTGTACACAGGAAAAAAGTGTGAATTTTTCAATGTTAACTTACTGTGATGGTTATTTTCGTATATGCAATGAAATGATATGTAAATTTTTATATAAAGTACTGGACAGGATACATCACCTGTTTATAAATTGCACTTGTAAAAGAGTTAATTAATTACAAGATGAACACAAATTCAACCTGAAAAATTCAACCAAAAAAATGTAATATTGTGGAAGAGTCAGAACATAAAATGATCTGTATTTTCTATCCAAGGTTAAACTAAACAGTAAAAGTAAAGGTTATACATTTTACATGTTTCTCAATAAGAGAATTACTGCAGTTGACTGTGATTATTTATTGGTAATAATTTCATCATATTTAAACACGAAATAAAATGTTAGAAAATAATATGTGTTTATTTAATCATTTCAGTTATGGCACAAGAAGAAGAACTTATTGAACCAAATCCAAAAAAACAAAAGACGAACTCCATAAATCAGCCATATGATTGCCCAAAAGATGGTTGCACAAGAGCTTTTAAAACTCAATGTGCACTGGAGCAACACATCATTGTTGGTAATTGTGATTATCACAATGAAAAAACAACTCAAGATAAAGCAAAATCTATGTATGGGCAAAAGGTTAATTCTTTGTTTCACGGAACAAGGGTTCAACTGGATTGTAACTTTAATGACTGCTGTACATCAGAATCAGTAAAAGGATGGGCACTGAAGGGTAAAAAGAAAAGAACAGTTTTTAGTCAATCTCAAGTGAATTACATGAAGGAGAAATTTGATATTGGGAAGGTATCAGGAAGAAAAGTTGATCCCTTTCAAGCAGCTGATGAGATGAGACACTGCAAGAAGAGGGGAAATATGTATTTTCCAGGAAGGACTATTTAACTGGGCAGCAGATTACAGCCTATTTTTCAAGGTTGGCACTCAAAGACAGAAAGACCGACCTTGAAGATTTCAGATCTGCCGAAGAGGAAACTAACAAAAGATGCCTTAAACAGGAGATTTTGGATAGTGTTACTTTATAACTTTGATCAAACAGTTTCTTCCAACATTTAGCTCAATCATCTAGTAGTTTTTGAATAACATATTTATAGATATATATATATAATTCAGTTTAAATGTATATGTACTTTTATGTTATTTTGTTAATTCTAGTACGACCAAACGCCATATCTCATTTTTCAAGGCAAAAACTTGAATTTTGCAAATTTGACCTTGACAGTTTGAAGTTGTCCTGAAAGTGCAATTTGAACTTTTTTGACCTCAAAATGACATATTCTGATTTACTGACTAGCTTGATTAAAGATAACAATTCAAGAAGATCTGTTATCATACTAGACTAAAACTAGACGAAATATTATTTTTCTATATTTGATCATGTAATTTCACCTGAACACTTGACCTTGAATTTTGTGGAAATGACCTTGGTATTTGACCAGTTTGATTTATAAAAACTTATATATAATGCCCTTAAAGTTATCAGATTGAATATTAATCTATTAATTGAAGGTAACATGAAGATAGTTTAAACATATCAGGAAGTGGAGTAATTTTTTTTAACATATTTTTTTTTTATTTTGACCTTGACCTTCAATCTTGATTTTTTAAATCTGGCAAGTCTTATTTGTATTTCTTTCTTTATAGCAATAAACAATGTAGATATATACTATTAACATTAAAGAAACAGTCAGAAATATCATTAGAAATCTACAAATTTTGGTAAAAATGTCAATATTTCAGATCTATGACATTGACCTCTGACCTTGACCTTTAGAGAATGGATCTAAAATTCCTTATAAATCTTTTGTTTTTCATAGCATCTCATTGGCCTATCCTTTTTGAACATTTTGGTTAATAATTGAATATAAGAAAATGAAAAAAACATTACTTTGATATGTGTCAAATGCAGAAAATTTGCAACTGGGTTGGGGCTTTTTGGGGTTCATGTCTAACTATAAATACTTCTTACCCCACTAAATTTTTTTAAATTTTGGACAGCATGATAATAATGTTCTTTAAAAAGAGTAATAACTTTATCACTGATTTGGTGCATTTTTATAAATTAGCCTTAGAAATCCATACAAAATTTGACATTTCAAAAAAATGAAAAAGGGGGGTGACCTTCTATATTTTTTTTATAGTAAGGAAATATCGAAATTTACCAATAGATGTATTTATTTCATGATTTAACTTTATTAAGTTCATGTTTTCTTTGTTACTGCCCTATCAGTTATGCATAATGAGAATTGAATTATAGAAAATGGCAAAAAAAGGGTATTTGTTCCATGTAAAATGGATGGAAATAAGCATGAGTGGTTACCATGGCAACCGTACTGAAACTTTGAATTTTTTTATTGTTTAAGTTATTGTGGGGTGGTAATAGATTCTGTATACAAGTATGACCAAATTCTGAGACTATGCATGTCTGGCCCCCTCATTAAAATTCTGGTCCTTACAGAGAATTCCTCTTTAAAAATTTTACATTAAATCATCAAATTTTCCATGTTTACTCCATAATTTTTTCTTGAAAAACCATATGTTCTTGGTATGAAAATTTCCGTTTCTATGATGTAGAACAATAATAGGGTTACCAACTTCGTTTTTACGGTATACATCAATCAAAGTTGTGCCCTAGGTGAAAACATAACAAGCAAATGGCGAAATAATCATAACGTAAATGCATAATATAACGTAAAACGTTGATTTTCGACATTTATCAGTACCTTTAAGGTATTGGTTAATACACAACAAAACAAAAAAAAGTCTGTGACCATTTGATTATTGTATATCATTAAAACGGACATTAAAGTATCAGCAATATTATTTTTTTCGATTTTCAGATATAACTATACAATTCCAAGTCATATGCAAAATTATACCAAAATCTATGACAAAGCCCATTTACTGTTCCTTGACCTTAAAATGGATTATCTTATGAAAGTTAAACCCTTGCAAATTATAAAAAAAAAAAAAAAAAACATTTTTCAGTTTCAAAACCCTAACTGTAATTAAAGAGCATGCAGTCTTAAAATACCTTTGATTTTTGAACCCAAACTTAAGCCCTCCAATCCCCAGTCCTTTACTTTCTTGGTTGGTTTCTTAAAGTATGTCTTAAACTTTGAAACAAAAATGTCAAGTTAGTAAATAGCTGTAAAAATTACTACAAAGCCAGTGATTACCTGTACTTACTGAAACAATTAGTAAATACATGTTATCACTTATTTGACTAGTAATTACAGGTATTTACTGAATTGTTTAGTAATAACGTGTAATTCCTATTTTCAGCTATTTACTGTAACATATATATATCTGATAACGCTGTTAATATTTCGAATATTCGAAATGGAAATAACTGGTCTTAAACCGTCCGATTTCTTTCACTTCTAATCAAATTTCCGTTTCAGTTTTGCGTCAATTAATCTTTTATACAGCTTATCTAGCTTTGGAATTGGTTTAATTCATTTTTTTGTGACAACAGAGAATGTCTGTTCCAATAACAGTAATATATTGATATTCAAAAGTCATTAATCGATTAGGAGAAGACAAATCCGGGTTACAAACTTAAACACAGTGAAACAAACGAACTATAAGAGGTAAAACACAGAAACAACAGAACACTGAAATGCAACAAAAATTAAACTACAAAGCAACATACATTCAAACGAACTATTAGATAATGACTGTCTTATTTCTGACTTGGTTCAGGACTTTAAAAAATAAATGGTGAACCAAGTCATGAATATGGCTATTGTAGTCCATTCGTCTGATGTGTTTAAGCTTTTGATTTTGCCAATTGTTAAGAAAATCTCGTTTCGAATTATCTTAGGAGTCTTTTTTATTTACTTTTCTTATATGATGTTTAGGTTAAGTATGCCACAACTGCACAAAGAAAAAAAAACCAAACACCAGTCTTCAGAACACACAAAAAAAAGATTGAGTAACAAGAACTTAATTAAAAATATGTAAGCATCTCCTGCTCAACCAATATTATCATACCCGTGCAAAAAGCACATAAAATATGAGCACATAGCAAAAGTTCGATGAAGAGGAGCTAAGTTATTTATCTTTATATGGCTGCTAGGTTAACTTCCAGGTACAGTAAATGGGATATTTCATATTGTTTTGTTCAGACTTGTATACAACTTAGATTCGTTCAAATATAAATGAAAATCGAAAATCGAAAACATAATGCAATTCTATTGAAAATTTCAAATTAGTCAAGGAATTGTTTGAAACTTGTTTTCAATTTGTATAGAAAGCAATGATGACGCCGATAATGTTCTGAACGTGTCTTAAAATCATCAACTCGCCTAAGTACAAACCAGCAGAGTGACGATGCCTACATTTTAGTCATGTGGGGATGAAAGTGACATGACAGATTCAACTAACTACCTTATCCATCAACTGGAATATTGAAGAAAAAAAATATGCATTAGCCACTGACTTCATTTTGGGTGTGTTGACCAATTTATTACTTATTTGGTTATGAAACACACAAAAAGAAAAAAAGATTTTTGTTCAGCTTACAATGGAATGAAATTATTCTTTTTTACGTATGAAAAAAGTCGGTGACCATACTTTTGTCTATCAATGACATCATTTAAACTTTGTGTATCAATAATATATTAATTTGAAAGAACATTCTTACATTTTCTTCTGAAATGCTCGACCAAGTCAATCTATTTTATTCGTTTGATTCGTTTTAACTTGTGATTTTGTCTTTCTGTTTTGAATTTTTCTCGGAGAACACTAATTGTGTGGTTGTATTTTTCTATACACTAGTCATTGGACATTTGATGATTTCAAATCAATTTTGACAACATTTTTTGCCGATTTCATGTGCTTTCTTTACAAATGTGAATCTTTTGGAAAAAAAAAATTAACTTATATTTTAGAAAATGAAATGCCGATTTTCAGTTTAAGATCATCGAGGCAAAGTTGTTCCTTACAATTATAATTATGACAAATTTTAACAGACAAAAACATCAAATAATCAATTAGCGGAAAATAGTTTGTAATTTATAAGCAATAGAAGGATGTTTTTGTGACTGAACTAATAACACACATCCATAACAATTACCGGAAAAAGAAGAGTTTATTACGGATATTTATGATGACAACATATATCTATTTGGTAAACATCGACACTAAGTATTGGATTAATTGATATTTGAATGTAAGTATTCGTTTTACTTTTGGTCAATTTTATGTATTCAAAAAATACAATCTACTATTCATACATTTACGTAACCATTAGTGCTTGACATTGCAGAATTTAACAAAGAAAGCAATGGGGCTATGAATAAGTGGTTTTATGCCTTAAGGTGCGGGATGTTTTAGTTGTGTTAAAGACCAATTAGTGGCATTGAGCGGTTTGTTGTCTCTTTGAATAATCTCGTTTTCCTATTCGTCAATTTTTCCCGAACAAAAGGAATAGGTATTGTATTTCCATTATCTTGTTTTATTCCTAACATAATCCCCCTTTTCTCAGCTATGTAAGAAAAGAAAATGCCTGTACCAAGTCAGGAATATGACAGTTTTTATTCATTTGATGTGTTTGAGCTTTTGATTTTGCCATTTGATAAGGGACTTTCCGTTTTGATTTTTACTCCGAGTTCAGTATTTTTGTGATTTCACATTTTTTTTTGGTGGTACGTGATATGATTTAGTTACAACATAGAAATTAAAAAAGCGATATAGCAGAATAATTGAATACTTTAGGTTTGATGTAAGACAACATTTGAATTTTATTTAAGAAATTATTATTTCATGCCATGCTCCATGCTCATTTTAACATGGGTATACATTATATTTGTTAATATCTTAATACCGAGCGTTAGAGAGGTATCATTTTTTTACAAATATAATGCCTACCCATGTTAAAATGAGCATAGAGCATGACATGATAGAACTATCTCGATTCTAATAGGAATATTTTGAACTTTTGTTCTTCAAAGCGGACCTATAGTAGACGCTCGAAATGTCGCCATTTTGATTTGATGAATAAAAACGTAATAGAAAAATCAATGGTTTATCAATAGAAATAGAACAGAAACATTTAAACTTACTTTTAGAATATTTTTATTAAATTCCTAGCGAGCAACACCAACAAAAATGTCCATTTTGATCTCTGGCGTTGTTCAAAATTCATCTGACGTTGCTATTTGAATTGTGACGTCAATCTCGTGCATCCCATGTTCTATTGGAATTAGAACATGGCTTTGTACCCAAAGCTAAAGAAGAACGTCATATGAGAATACACAATAAACTAACGTGATACAAATAGAGGTTTTGAAAGCTATAGAAAAGGCGCATGCTTTAACGTTTTCATGTGAAAGGGTGTGTGTTAAGTCAGAACTAAAGTCAATTAATAATTTAGTTTCAATTTTTTTTCTCGATATACAGGTTTTGATTTTCTATAAAACAAATATAATTCAGGTATATTTTCCTTTATTTACATAGTTGAAGATAGAATTTATGAAATATCACTCTTTCTGCTTATTCGAATTAAAAGCATTTTTCTAATAAATTGCTGTCTTGTTTCAAGTATTTTCTTATGTAGAAAATTATGTATAGAACCGCAACCTGTCACTTGTATGACAGTCGCATCAAATTCCATTATATTGACAACGATGGGTTAACAAAACAAACAGACATAAAATCTCAAAATTACAGCAGTCAACATTGTGTTATAATTTTAATTACTAAAACAAAATACAAATATGTAACAAAGAAGCACAAAATGGCATATAGACCAAGCATATTAGAACAAATTAAAGACAAGTATTAACTATATATCTAAATCTATACAGCATGATTCCGTTTGGCAACTGCTCTAGCTGCATGTAGTCTTGAATATATAAATGCTTAAACTATTAGAAAGATAGAAACAATATCTGACATACTTAGCACCTTGAAAGTAAGCTTAGAGGTCTCTATATCAGCCATTAACCTATCAGGTTCACTTGTTTTTGACTTGTATAAAGTTTACATTAAACCAATTTTTTCTCTTTTTCTAATGATCTGATAAATATTGAATATTTTCTTTTATTTTTATACAAATGTATACTTATATCTGTTTTATGTCTTTATACATTTGAAATTATTTTAATAATAGGAGGCATCATGATCATCCATAGAGTCTTTTTTGTCATACAAGGTAAGAGTTTTCCGCAACAGAAACACATAAACTAATCATATATACCAGGATCAAATTTTGTATTCCCGCCAGACGCGTGCAGTGACGCTTTAGTCCAAAAGAGTCAAAAAGGCAAAACCAAGTACAAAGCTGAGGAGCATTTTTTATAAATAGAAAAAAAATCTTATTACGCACGAAAATGATTAGTGTAATAATGAGTAATGTATTCCCACAAAAGATTTCACAATACCATACATCAAGTAATGCTTGATAAAAGGAAAAAAAAATAAAATAAAAAAAAAAACTTATTGAGACATAATGAGACTTCTTAACAGTCGCGTTCACCCAAACTAAATATAAAATCTCGTCAATAACAGATCAAAAAGGATAAAACAACAATGCTGTTAAACCTGTTCTCGTCATTTCCTAGCAAGAACGGGTAAATTGAAATATTAATAGCGAGGTACCTAATTCAAAGATAAAAAATACATTGAAACAATTATTAGTAAGTTGCAGACAATTTTTTTTTTTTACAAAAAGTCCACAAAGCATATTACCCGTTTATTTCTTTACTTTTCATAATAATTATGTTTGATAATGGTAATATAACTAAAAAAAAAACCCTTGACAACACAAGCGTGTCAGTGCTTTAGATTGATTAACAAACAATAATTATCGTCATTAACCATGTTTTTTTTCTATTTTAAAGTTTTTTTTCTGCTGTATACTTGCACAAATGCTGACACTTTGTATATAAAAGAGGGATCAAACACGACACTACTTTGTCCATTCAAATCGACAATTCACAAAGCACAATGGGTTGGACCAAAATCTCTAACGGCTTACAGTGATGGGGAACATCTCAAGAAAACACTGACTAATTATGAAAAACTACGTATTACTGGAAACCATATAATTGGAGAATACAATTTGGAAATCAGCGGGTTTTCAGCTGCAGACGAAGGACTCTACCGTTGTAATAACGTAAATGGTTCCACAGCTGTTCATGTCGACTATTATTTAGAAATTTACAGTAAGTCTATATTTTATACATTTTAATTTATATTTCATCAAATTTATTATTTTTATTATTTGATTTTTTGTTTGGTTGGTGATAAAAAGTGTGTGAACATTTGAACGGACAGCAACAACTAACTAATAGTATTGATACATGCCATTCTATAGTTATGAAAAAATCTTGGATAATCTCAACTGGAAAAAAGTCAACTTATCTTTTTTTATTAGTGACACAGGCCGAGATACTTTTAGTCAAAGAGTATCTATGAATTGCATCAGATCATGGCAGGTTGATAAATGTCGCTTGTCTAGTCCTATGCCTTTATCGGTTTAACGATTATCAGTACAAGCAAATTATCTCAGTCTTAAATGAATCGAATATAAAATTTTGTAATGATCAGGAAGAAATTATGACACAATACATGCAGGCACTTGAAGTGTAGCATATAAAGTAAAAATTCGGTGTTAATTCATATAGGTGATGTCAAAGAAAACAGGCAAGTTGCAAAAAGGCGTATATGCGCGATTCGAAAACGAAACACCATAATAATGACGCATATTGCTCATTAATCAATTCCAAAAAGAAACAAACTATAAGACAGAATGGGATGACAACAGCTTTTCTAGATGATTAGTTTATATACAAAAAATATCAATTAGTAAGATTTGCCCCCCCCCAAAAAAAAACCCCAACCCTACACACAAACTTTTATCACTTCAGTCTAGCGATTTTGTTGATCAATTGATTAGTTGTTGTTTACTTGATGCCTAGTGGCAAATATTTCATACATATTCAGGACGAGAACGTAAAAGGCAATTGCGATGAAGGGATGAAAACATCGGCTTAAATTAGATATTAAGGCTATGTTGGTAAGTGAGATCAGAAAGTTGTTGCAAGGGCTTATTAATTGACAGCAGAAAGCGCGTTGCTCACTCTATTCCGGATTTGTATTCAACATCATACTCTAATAGGACATGACTATTAGTTTCCTAATTCCGTACAACTGTTACCAAAATAGACACACGAATTCATCATGTGCTTTTAAAGTTGTAAAGTAGGTAGAATGACTCTAGGTCCAGAAACATAACTGTATCGTAATAATTGTTTCTTGGCAGGAAGTTAACATACTAATTCTTTGTTATATAAGGGTCACCAAGTAATATGTCAGTGATGAATACTTCAACAGATGGACTACTAGAAGTAAATGAGGGTCAAAGTAGCCAGCTGTTATGTAGTGTTGATAGTGGTAACCCTCTAGAAGATTTGAAGTGGGTACATAATGACTCAGTACTTGTTTTAGGAGGACCGGCACTTCTTCTGTATGAATTTGTTCCTGTGGTTGACGAACATTTGCAAATATATATTTGTGTCGCTAATAACAGCAACACGGAAGATTCTGTTGAATACCAAGTCCAACTGTACGTGAGAGGTAAAGTATCTTAAAATATGCTTGAGTTCAGAGACTATACATGTACTGTTGACTTTCTCAATCATTTGTAAGATCCCAAAACTACTATAAATGTGACGGTTGTCATATATTTCGCGGTTGTGTTTGTGTTGGTAACATTTACATGTTTGAGTTATATTATCTTTTGCGTTTTTCTTAGACCTTCGTGTTTGCACAAAACATTACAAATAGAACAGAACACATTCGAATAGTTATAAAATGTACCAGGCTTATAATTTAATACTTCAGACGCGCGTTTCGTCTACATAAGACTCATCAGTGACACTTAGATCAAAAACGTTATAAAGCCAAACAAATACAAAGTTGAAAAGCATTAAGAACCCAAAATTTCAAAAAGCTGTGCCAAAAACGTTTTGGGAATCTATGTCTGAAAATCCATAGTAAAATTAATTGGATAATTTGAATTTTGTTTTTATCAATTTGTCTTAGGTTGTTTATGTTCACACAATGCACACACATATTTTTTTTTTAAATTGAAAAGGGAAATCCCCGCGAAATGTGTCAAAGGAACAAGAAGCCGACCAAAGAGCATAAAAGAGCCCAAAGCCAAGAACTGGGTTTCAATACAACGAAAAAAAAACCCTCCCGGAGACAGGCTCAACACATGTCTGTAATAGTTCAATAAAAATGGAAGTCGCGGCAAACTCCGGAACATATACATGAACCAAAATAAAAAAAAAATCACAAAAAAAACATACAAGATCCTGATTTGAGACAGACGCCAAAATGCGGCGGTGTTAAACATGTTTTGTTAGATCTCAACCCTCCCGTAGATTTCTAGCTAACGTAGAATAAACAAACACACAGCAATACGAACAGTCAAACTCAGTTCAAAAGAAGTCAAAATCCAATTGAAGGCAAAATAACGGAAGAATCTAATCAAAATAACAATGATATTCAAATTAACAAAGGACTACTAGCAGTTACTGACATACCAGCTATATTGTCTTTCGATTGATGCTACAATTTTTTTTAAATTCAATTGATTTTTACCGAGTCAGTTTAGCTATGACACTAACAGTATGGTAACTTCTTGTTGTGATCTTGCACAATTACTGCCCCAATAGAGTTATGAGGAAGAACAACTGAAATCCACACTCTAGACATTTTTCTAGTAGCCATCAGAAATTGGTCTAAAGATAAAATTTATCGGTGTATCAACTCGCTAGCGACATGTTTTCGCGGCCTAACACGAATGAAAAGATAACAATAAGACTAGTTTAGCCTTCACTTTCGTTGGATGTTCAACAAACAACGATCTATTAGTCATGACAATTTTTTTTTATGATTAATAGAATTGCACATATATACGTTTATACTCTGTTTTGTGTATTTCTGTAGAGCTACCATATACAACTATTCAACCTGTTGGTTCTACTGTAATTGAAGCTGCTAAAGGGAAAGATATTTTTTTGAAATGTGAATATACAACTAACGTCAAGCCTTATAAACTGGTATGGATATTCAATAATGACACTATTATGAGTGAATCTTCAGATAAAGTTACATTAAATGGCACTTTATATATTACCAATTTAAGCAGAATTAACACAGGGACTTACAGATGTAACGTTTACAACACTGTAGGGATGGGGAATGCTGAAGTAAACGTACTTGTAACATGTGAGTACTTTATTCAGATTTTGTTGTTCATCAAAAGACAAAACATAAGCCATCAAAATACACTTTCCGAATTCCCGATCTCAGTTTTGATAAAAAGGTTGTAAATTGATAATTTAGTAAATGATAACAGTCAAATACACAACATAAGCAACAAGTTCAAATAGCCATGAATTCAAGAGTTTGAGATGGCCGATCAAAAATATGAATGTGACAGAGGTTAAAAAAATAATACACAGATGAAATTTTCGTTTTAATATTTGCTATTTTTATGATAAGTACCAATGTAATCATATGAACAGTTCATTCAATCTGCAATGACGTAATCCTCCAATGCTAATGTACTTTTAAATGATGAAAACATGAGCGTGTTTTGAATATTCTGAAAGTACAAGTGTACCGCCTTTCATTTTAACATTTACACTAATGAGATAATATGATCAAGATGCCGAACTATCTAATTTGCAAAACACAAGCATTATTAATGTTATAGTCAACTACATGATATCAGTAAAAAAAAAACAGTGAAAAAGTCATTAAATGTATTTTGTTTTATTTTACTTCAGATAAGCCAGAACTTGTTTCAAACGCTCCTTTCGTTTTTAATACTGAAATTGGAAAGCCAGCATATATTTCAATTCCTATAAGAAGTTTTGAAAAACCTACTGCTTCGTGGACTTTGTCAAGTAAAGAAAATCTGCAGGTTGGTTTATTGAGTGTAAAAGAAACACAAAAAGACATGTTTGTTATTGAGGGGAAGATAGTTCCAAGTACACATCCTCATTTTGGAAAATATGGAATCAGTGTTAGAAATACAGTTGGAAGTGTTCATGCAGATATAACGCTTGATTATACAGGTATAGTTAAGTATTGGTTACGATATAAAGAAACCCAAACTAGAATTATTTTTCTGAAGGAAATGAAACATTGCAATTTATTTGATTTAATCAAGCTGTTATTTTTCTCTGTTAGAAATATGTCCAGGCATTTTACTCAACAGTTTTTTTTAAAGATAAAAGCAAATCGACTGAATAACAAACAATGTTTTTCTAAATCTGTATTTATTTGTTATGGTGCATCAAATTTGCCAAACCAGTTAAACATATTATTTCACTTAACGGTTTGAGTCATAGTTAAAGACAGTATGGTTTAATGTTATTATATTCATTCGTTTTGCTTTGGTATTGTAATGGATTGTTGTCTCTGTGGATACATAACACGCGTTTTTACTATTGCATAGCTTTCATTTTTTCACAGAAACCCGGGTATTGACATCACCAATGAGATACACTTGCAGCACAGGCTTTTCAACTTCCATGAATTGCTTTGTCAATACGAATTTATACAAAGAATGGTCTTGTGTTTGGCAGCACTTTTACAATGATGAATTCATAAGGTCTTTTCCATGCAATGTAAAGGATGGCGTTTCTCGTTTACATTTCGAATTTTGTAACTACATGGACACTGGCATTTATAAATGTATTTTAGAAACACCAACCTGGAACTTTTCTTCCAACGCAGAACTATCTATTAAAGGTGACATACGTATGATAGTTAAACCAATGTTTTTAGTTTTGATCAGTACTTCGCAACGACAAATAACAATGTACATAAACGTATATAAAAACTCTAAGGCAAAGGAGTAGGTCCGGTAAGGGCCGATTTTGGCCTCAAATTTCAGATTCATCTGACGAAAGATTTTGGACACTTTTTAAACACTTTAGTGTTTATTTCAGTTGATTCAAATACTTTATTTGAAAGATTTTAATTCATTTACTCTTTAAAAACGATCCGATTTAATCTTAAATATGAAACATCTATCAAATATGCCAAAAAATGTAACTTTTCAGATGGTTTCTGTCAAAAATGAAATTGGCCGCGTCTGTGTTCATCCGCAATCTGTATACATATTATGTATTATCATCAAACACAACTTACATTTCGATAATAAGAATGAACACAAATGCGGCCACTTTCATTAAAGACGGAAACCGTCTAAATTTAAATTAGAATGCTAAAATTCATAAGATTTCAGTAATTTAGCATGATTTAATGATGATAGTACCCGATTTATGTGCATTGTATTGTCAAAAACAGCCCATATTTATGTAGCAGAAGCATTCTTCTTTCCAAAATATATCTAAAAGTTTACATTTTAACAATTTTTTAAAACTGCCATATTTTTGGGCCAAAAAGGGGTCTTACTGGACCTGCTCCTTTAAAAAAAGATAGGTCTATAACAATAGATTAATTTATATCCAGCTGCCATATTTCTGACTTGGTACCTGTACATTCCTAAGAAAATGGAGTGTTAATTCTTGATATTGATTGGCTGACCTCGAATTTGAATGCCAGCTGTTCACAAGATTATATAGACATCTTTAAAAATCCTTAAAGGGATAGTAGCTATGATTTTTAGAAAAATATGAATAAGTTTTAAAGCTGCAAAAATCAAAGATATGTACTAAATATAAGCAATAAGACCGCTAGAATGTTTTCATAAACTACAGAAGTGTTAATAATTGATAATTCATATCGTGTTGTGTGCCTATTCATTTCATTAATTATGCATCGGGTTTACTTCCCGAACTTTGCCGACACAGCGAGTGAGCTAACCAAGATGATACGAACACGTGCTTTTTGTTTTCTTACATATTTGATAATTACTCTATATCAAACGCACATATTTGACGCCATTTATCAAATTATGTAAATAAAAAATATAACAATACCGGCATATTATTCCAACCCAAGATTCTCCAACAATGGCGATATTATACACTTGTTATTATATTTGTATGACTTAACCATGCCGATAATGTATACACGTGTTTGTGTGTTAAATTGTTTTTTTTTTTAATTTTTGCTAATTGTTTTGTTCTATTTCTTTATTAATGTCGTAAACCCCTCTTCTTTTCGTTTATCGATAGAAAAGGTTTGTTAACTCTGAGCAGAACTTTGATCAACTCAGAACTCCGATCAAAACAATCATTTATCATAAAATAAATCTTTCAAAGAGGGGCAAAAATTACTAGAGGGACAGTCAAACTCATAAATCGAAATGATAATGATTGACAATGCCTTGGCTAAAAAAAAAAAAAAGACAAACAAATAATAAAAAAAAATACTACCGCAAAAAACCATTTAGAACAAAAGGTAACAATAAGTTATATTTCATACTTTTATATTTTTAATTTCAGGGCCACCCATACTATTGAAAAGCGAAGTGAATAGATATAGCAATTACATTGTGTTATCAACGTACTTTGTTTCTCATTCTCCAGCTAAGAGTATATCTTGGTTTTTGCATGACGGTAAAAAAGAAAGTATAATCAAATCAAAGTCTACGATTTTTCAAATCTTGTCTACTATGACATCTGCTGATATCGTTATCTACGATAAAAAGGTTCAAAGAGATTGTATAAGATCTGATCTAAAATTACTCGATCCTGAAAGTGTGTTAAAAGGACGGTTTGTATGCCTCATAAGAAACAGATTTGGTAGTAGTGAAAAGGTATTTAATACAACACACAATTCTTCATTTTCGTCACTTACGACAACAGATAGTCACAGCGAGGCCTTATCATACAGTAGTATATATCCAATGAATTCGTCTGAGGTTAACAATGAAGGTTTGTTCTTTTTTTCATTCACATTTGAAACTCAACACTTCGATGTCACTGTAACGAAAGCAAATTCATAAACCAAAACAATAATTTAAAGAATTAAAAAAAAAAAAAAAAAATCAATCAAAAGTTGACTTTGAATTTTCAAATTTCACTATAACAATACGGTTCTAATTTTTCTGTACCAGATAGGCATTTCGACAACAAATAGACAAAATACTTGAAAAGTAACGATTAATAAGAATATGAGAAGCTCATTAACCTAAAATGCAAAAACGCCAAAGTTGGACAAAGAACTTCAGCTTTGCATAAGTGAGATACTTGTATATTCTTTGATTTAGAATTATTACCAAAATTTAGTTCCGTCAACACAGAATCCGTATTTTCAAGCATACGACCTCAAAAGTGTTTGTTAAGACCACTCCTGAAAAATTAAAATAAAGCACGGACAAACTTATAAAGAAAACAAAATTTAACACGAATTAAACATATACAAAATAATAAATTGAACACCTTACTATTACAGCATTTGATTCTGCAAAATATAATTCCACAGTCATATTCCTGATATGTGGACTGACTCTATTAGTTGCTCTGACGTTAGCCGGAGCAATATGGCAATACAAAGCTTTTTCTAAAGGTATATTTACGTTAATTTTTTTTCAGATACACTTGTGCGTTTCTTCATGTTGATTTGTCAATGACTGAATGAGGGTCTGTAAAAGTGGGAAAGGTTCTTTTATTTTTAAATCCATTTTCTGTTTTCCTTATTTTTTTGCCAAATAACCTCTATTTCTTATTGGTTTTGCTTTTTATCTGCTTTTCTTTATATAATGGCTAGGATTTTGAAATGTTTGAATGTTTAACTTTATCGATGCAATATGTCAATTTGTTTATATATTAGTAAATGCAAGTAAGATACAATGCATATAACGAAGAGGCTCCTCAGTGACACATGTCCTGTCACTAATTGCTTAGATCCGATTGGTAACCAATTATAAGTTTTCATACAGAAGTGTTTTACACATTGTCTTACCTCTTCCCTTATAAAACATGTTTTTGCGATAGAGATATAGATTCCACAACAACAAGTGTATTACGATATTTCTCCATTCGAGACAGTAAGATTTTAATATTTCAAGCGCGAGGCTTGCCGAGCTGTTTAAATGATTAAAATTTAAATCGTCAAAGTGGAGAAATATTGAAATACACGAGTTACAGTGGTGGAATCTGTTTCTCTTATGATTTTTATAGTTCCTTTTCATAGATTTGAGGAAAGTTGTGTACTTTTGATGTGCCGTCATCAGACATGGTCGCCTTTTTTCATGACGTGATAATTAAATTTCAACTAATCATTTGCTGAGAACAAATTTTTCACTAGAGATTAGAAATATTTTTCTCACACCGGTTAGGAAATGTGAAAATAGCTTGAAAATTAAAGAAACAACATTAACTGCGTTCTTCAGAAAAGGCAAGATCCTCTTAACAACTGGAAAAAATGAAAACAATATATCATAAATTTAACGTATCTGAACCGCTTTTTGCTAATTACCTTTATCAGGAAATTTAGTCCGATTAGTTGAAAGTCAATGATGTACAAGAATTTAAAAAGTTCATAAGCTATAACCATGTTATCATTCGAATATTTTTCATTAGAAACAAAATCCCTATTGTTTTTAATAAATGAACATTTTTGGAATATTTCAGGAACGAAAACTATTCAATCAGAGATACAAATAAGGTGAGTTAAAAAGTTCAGTAATGTATATACATTTATGAAAAACGTTGTTTTACCATTTAACAGTCAATTCTTTGAAACAAAGACTTGGTATGGTTGCCAATGAAACTAGTACTAGTAATCAGTATCGAAATGACACGGATTTAAGCTAGTATTTAGATGGAAAATGGTACCAGAGTCATGTTGAAAACTCGGTAAATAGTCTAATTCGGTAGGTCAAATTCATGAGAAGGTAAGGGGATTGTAGTAACGACGTAAGGAACATATTTGGTATCATCTGTGAAACGGTTATTCCATAACGGTCAACCAACTCGTGATTCCGTCCGTAAGATTAAAAGGCATTGACACTAAAAAAATAAAAATGAAAGAAAAGAGATAAATATATAACACCCGGTAACACTATAATTTCAACCTTAATTATGATAATACTTATAAAACTAGGTAATACTATGATTTCAACGATTCACAAAATGGACAATGCGCTACTTCATAATTGTATCATGTTTCATTTGATTTCATTGTTTCGAATGAATATGGTTTTGAATTTATAAATTTATAAATTTAAAAGAATGGTGTTGAAATCATCTGAATTCAATAATATTTGTTTGTGCACATTTAATCTAGCCCTGTTATTCAAACTGAAATTAAATGTTTTAGCATATCCGGTCTAGTTATGAAAATACATTTTAAAAGTTCACTTTATACTACAGATTTATAATTTTGGTTTTATTTTGTGTTTTATTAGTACTGGCATTGCCCTCCAGAATATAAGATGTTCAACGTCATCGGATGATATCTATGAAGAAATCTGCAACGAAAACGCTGATGCATGTCCATCACCTATCTCAGAACAAGTGCTAGATGGAGAAATCGACGAGGAACGTTTGAAAATCGCGGGAGAAACTATTTCTGCTCCATACATAAATGTTTACGAAGATTTGAATGACGCACCCACAGAAAGAAATCAAAACAAAAGTGAACATTATAAAACAATTAGTTGTGAAATGCCAATTCCAGTTCATAATTCAGACGATGAAAATTATCTTATCCCTGGACCAGCATATATGATTGTTATAGACCCTGATCAAGAAAAGGAAGCTAAAACATGTAATACTAATGCATATAAACTAATTATATAATAGAACATATTAATTTTGTATATTTCGTAATCATAAAATTTAAGATAACAAAAATATCGCACTACAAGGAAACTTAATCATTTCGAAATATATCTTTGTTATTTTTTGTTATTTTTTTTCTGTTTTCATAATGGCACATTGTTGAAGGCCGTATAACGACTTACAAATGTTGAGTTCTTGGCAATTCGGTCTATAGTGGAGATTTGTCTCATCGACACTCATACCAAATCTTTTAATTTTTATATTATGCATATGTCACATATTCATGGATTTGACGCCGGATTAGCAACAGTTACGATTTGTGTTGTTTATTCTTTGGTTTTCTATGTTGTGTCGTGTGTGCTGTTGTTTGTTTGTCTTTTTCGATTTTAGTCATGGCGTTGTCAGTTTGTTTTGAATTTATGAGTTTGACTGTCCCTTTGGTATATTTCGTCCCTCTTTTACATATCGACATAAAAATTATACCAAGTTGTAGCTAAAAATCATCCAAATATTTTTTATAATGATTCATAAAAAATACATTGACATTAAGGGCATATATAAATTAATTTAAAAAGTTCAATGGCAGCTCCCAGTTCGTACTACGGTTGGTACGTTAGCAAATCGGGAAACCTCTACTAAACCGTATAAGATCGTACTTATCCTTTTTAGTCCTTATCAAAACCGTATTAATCTGTACTTATTCGTAGGCTAGAATGATTTCTACGGCTTGTTTCGGAGAACTGCGTACTATATATATTACGGTTACACCAATTATTGGTAAGGAAACAATATGATTTTTTACGAATGTGTAACGACAAGGCACGATTTCATTACGTTCCAATACGGATAGCTAGGTATCAACCAGGTTTCTGAAAGTTTATTACGGTTTACAACGTTACAACACGACAAAATACGAATACTGTGTATTCTACTACTTTCGTTGGTACCGATTTTCTTGGATTGCGAAAACCTTGCATTTTCGTTGATATTTGATTTCGGGGTTCTTCCAAAGTCTGGATACAACTTTATAGTAATTTGTTTTTCGTTTAACATTTAAATTCGTGATTCACCTTACTCAGAAAACCCACGAAACCCACACATATGGGTATCCGACGAATAATAATGAATGTACAATATTACAACGACAAACTGACATTAGGCTTCTATATAAATACTCCATACTTAAAGCATGTATAGGGCCCTACCTTTTCTGTGTCTTGACGTTGAGATATACATAATGATTATCCATCATGAATAATCAACAACTGCTGCTTGCAATTTATTGGCTGGAATTGGATATTGATATGGCACAAAATGACAGGGCATGGTCGAGATACTTGATGACAGACGTAAAGTTAACATGAGGCAGAGATGGTGGACTAAGGACTGACTTCCCTATCCATAGCCAGTTTGAGTCTCTCGTGACTGAATTGTGTGCGGAAAATTCAACAACATTTCAGAACTTTGAAGAATACTTCTAAATACGTTTCTATAGATAGAACTGCTACATGTCATTGGTCCGAGGATTACGAATAACACCGCATGGTACAGACAGACAGATAAATAATTTATTTAACTAAAGCGAGAAATAATCTACGATTATCTGCCATAAAAGAATGAAGAATAACAAGTAAATTATAGAAATGTGACTTTTCGTACTATTACGTTTCTTACCGTTCTCATTCGTTCTAACCCTTACTTATACCGTAGCAAACAGTTGTTTATCTGCAGTACATTCGTCACGACACGTGCCGTTGCGCACTAAACCGTGTCATTTCTGTATTATACCGTTTCTTACCGTAAGAACCTTTATCACTCATGTCGCAAAAATGAACACACTCCTTCATTATCCGTGGTAGTAACGTCAAAACTCGTAGTCATAGCGTTGTGCATCCGTATCTGATCCGTATCAGACTATAGAAACTGCATTTTCAGAATAACCCATGAGATTAAATCCGTAGTGGATCCGGCGAGGTGATTATTTCTTATTTTATATTAGAAGTCCCTGTAATAGTTATGCATCATAGGAAAATAAATAAAAAGTCAGCAATAGTAGAGAAGTGCACTTATTTTGCATAACATATAGCTATTGATTAATTATTTGTATGACACGACTCCTTTATCACTCGTCAGATATGTTAAAATTAATACATACAATTTTTATTGGTGGACGAAACTCGAATGTAAACTTTTGATTAGCGTTATTAACAGTTTTGTACCTGTATGACAACAACGACCGATGCCACCTGTGGATCTGGATCTGATCATTTATTGTGGATTACATGTTTACTCCCCTGGTGTTTGATGGTTTCGTGTTGTATAGGCCTTAGTATTATATGTTGCATATTGCAGACTGTTATTCGTTTTCTTTTGTCTTTTTAGCATGTTTTGCTCTAAGCGTTGTCAGTTTGTTTTCGTACGCTTTTTTTATATTCCGCGTCTGTTTAGTTTAGAATAACAAATTGTTGTACAATTTAGTATTTAACCTAGTATTATAGCTAGCATAAACGCCTACTTCTATGACGATAAAGTAAGATGTTGCTACACTTTTGACAAAGCAAATCATCGATAATTATCAATGTTTTATTCACATGTCCTACATTGGGATATAAACGAATACGGGCTTGAACTGATCAAACAGATTTTAATCATATACATGAACAGATAGGTCATACTTTACCTTATTTACTAATGGCTTTCGTTTGGGACAATTGAAAAATGGGTTTTCATTTTTCTCATTAAACTCACAAGCTATTCTTATATTGTAAATTCTATGTGTTAAAGGCATTCAAAAGTTATTTCATTTTCTGTGAAATATTAATGATAAAGCATAAAAAAATTCAAAATATTCATTTGAAAACATTTGTGCCTATCCCAAAGCAGGCTACTCTGGCATTTGTTTTTTTAATGCCCGCGTCACACTGTCCCGATTTTTACGCCGATAGCAACACGATTATGGAAATTTTCAAAATCGGGACTGATCGTATCCAGATCGGGCTATTCGTAGTGCCATCTGTAACCATCGTAGAACCATCGGCCACTTTTTCTAGCCTTCGGGGAAAACTTCGGGAAGGGTTGTAAATTTTTTAACATGTTAAAAAATCCCCGAAGGTGCGTCCGATTTTGAGGATTCGTATTAAGTTTGTATCACCATCCTCACCATCGAAATGTCACCGGGAATGCATCTTTGAACATCGTATTGCATTCGTGTTTCCATCGTTTCCATCGGGCAGTTTTGACATTACGATGTCTACACGAATGAATCACGAAGCTACCCGAAGGTCTTACGATGGCAACACGACTTCGTGAAGACCTCGTAATCCCGTCGTGTTGCCATCGAATAAAAGTACGAAGGCGACAAGATGGAAATACGACGGCAATAAATCCAGCTAAATGTAAGTTTATTTTCGCGCTAAAATACATTTAAAGTGCCATGCGCGATATGCACTGGTCAGTCTAATACGACAGTTAAGAAAGACGTTCACATTCTTTGAGAACAAGAAAGGCGACAGCGTTGGTTCTATTAATTCAAATGGAACAAGAAGAGCAGCTATTACAGGCTCAGGATTTACTTTTACAAGTAAAATATTACTTTTTGTCAATTTTTCATGTCAAGTAACATAATGAAAATCATAATCGCGCCTCATACACCAACACTGCAGGTACACGTATATAGGGAAACCAACTTTTTCTTCATTATTCTGATTTTTTATGTATTGTCTAAGTTGTTGTCACACGAATGTTTACTCCATAACCATATGTCATATTTTGCCGCATTTGTTGCTTTCCCCACATCCTTCCTTTTGTCTATGTTATTATGATATTCTCCTGGAAAGAGCTCTTTTTGAATAAAAGGGATCAACGAACCTATTACCTTACCTTTAAGATAGATCAAATTATGGGTGATTATTCAGACTAGTGCACACATTTTACAGTTCAAACAAGGCAATGCCGAGCGTGGCATCCCCTCGTATGTAACATATTGGGGACAAATATGGACACTATATTTGTATATGACACATGCAGAAAATGGTAAATTGAATATGCATATTTGTTACATAAACTATTTTTTCAGAAATCAACCAAAACATTCAGTAACTGGAAATACCTTTAATATTGTCTTTAGAACCAGCAGGTAAAAAAATGAGCAACCAATTTCCTGTGTATTATGCTATTTCAAGGAGAAAAAACAAGTCCATCTGCATGACCTTGACCTTTGGCCTTGAACGTAAAAAATTCCAGATCATTACAAGGAGGAACAATATACCAAATGTGGTTAAAATCTTTTGAAGCATATTGGTTTTAGAGTGTCCACAAGGGTGATATTGCTTTGTATTACAACTGCCACTGTGACCTTGACCTTTGAACTTTAAAGTCAATAGCGCTTAAGATATTCTTAACGAGTAACACCATACCAAGTTTTGAGCATTTTGGTTCTAGAGTGTCCATAACAATTTTATCTACACACAACTTACATGTAGTAGGCGAGGGGATAATAAACGAAGTTTTATAAGAATTAGACAAAAAGATCGATTTCCCGCCATGCATGGCAGACTTGTACAGAAACGATATGTTGTCGAAATTCTGTTCGTATCATAAAACAGTTCAAAACAGGTAGAACGCATTTTAGATCGTTTGTATACTTGTATTATGTACATACATGTATTTTACCTTTATTTATCTTATTTATTTTAGACATCGTATAGCCATCGCGCCATCATCGTAATCCATCGTGTTGCCTCCGTAATCCATCATGTAGCCTTCGTGATCCATCGTGTAGGCTTCGGTTGAGATATGAAGCTTAAATACCCGTCTTCGGTTAACCTTCGTATATCCATCTTTTGCTATCGTTTATAATTTCGGCACCATCGTATAGATTTCGTTATTCATCGTACTTGCTTCGGTCACTTTTTGGTATTTTAACGAGATCGGGACCAACTTCGTACGAACTTACAATTTTCGCATTCGGGTGTCCATCATATATAAAAATCGGGACAGTGTGACGCGGGCATTAATAAAAATCATTCAAATGTTATGGAGTTTAGTAGTTCAAATAGTACACTTTACTTATGGCCAACTGAGGCACTCCTCCGGGTAAGATTTTTTTTCGCTGTGTTAAAAACCGATACTGTTCAGCTATATTTTACTCCTTGGTCAGGTTGTTTCCTCTTTGACATTCAACAAGTATAATTTGGAAAAAAAGATGTGGTATGATTGCCAATGATACAACACTCCACATGACACCAAATAATACATAAATCAACAACTACATTTCACCGTAAAGCCTTTGGCAATGAGCAAAGCCCATACCTTATAGTAATATATAAAAGGCAACGAGATGACAAAGGTAATATAACTTAAACGGGGACAATAGCGACATATTTCATGTACACAATAATTAGCGAAACAAAAGTGATACACAGCAACACTCGACATCCAGTGAATTACAAATTCCTAAGATATAATAAGACATAAATTAAATGGAAAAAAATAACTTTGCATATAGCTCAAAGTACTTCATCATATAAAATTGAATTCTGTGTCCACACTAGTAGAAATATCAATAAAATTAAATTTCAAAATGCTCTTAAAGTCCTTTTATTCTCTACATTTTTCTCCAACCGGTTTCACATCTTTGTGATAATCATGGATGAATGTAACTAACGGTAACGTAACGTCACGATAATAAGTCTGTAACAATGCATTAAAGGGACGTAACCCTTACAAAAGTAACGTCTTATCTGTTTAGGCTTGGTTTGTTCAGACATATTTTCTTTATTAATTCTCATTTCTTCAGTGAATTGGTCGTTACATTGGTAAAATGGGAAAACATAGTATTTGGGCGATTTGGTGCTAGCGCATAAATCCAGGTGTTCACTTACGTTAATCATCCTAATTTCTTTATGTCGGATTTGTTTACGGTGAACAGTAAATCTTTTCCGTAAAGTGTTTCCTGTTTGTCCAATATAATTCTTTTTACACCCATTACATTTGATGACATAAATTAAATAAAAGGACTTTAAGAGCATTTTGAAAATTAATTTTATTTATATATATAAGTGCCTATAAATAGCAGCACATGACATACAAATATATGGGAGTGTGGATTAATCAGTACAGAGATTAATTCAATTACACAAATAAAATTATAGATTGCCTAACAATGTAATTTTAACACACTATTTAGTATGTAAATATAAGAATGTTTAAAATATTTACAAAATGATGAAAATAAACGCAATATTTCGCTAGACCAACTAGCTTTATCAAGTGTGCATCTATCCATGTGAAATCGGATGTAGATGATAAGAAACCTTTGCAGCTCAATGTATATGTTGCACTTAGCTACCTTAAAAATAAGAAAATTTTGCAGCTCAATGTATATGTTGCACTTGGATTTAGCTGCCTTGAAAATACATAGTTTGTAGTTGAAGTTAGCAACGTCCATTGGCCAATATTACGGGATTAAAAGGACGATGCCTTTTTTAAAATCATTCTTTATCTTTCCTGTATCTTTTCTCATCTTTATCGTTAACACCATCAGGTTGTAAAGTGTGGAGTTGGTGGATCCAAAAGTTTTCTCTTCTCCTTCTCGCCGTGGTATCCCACTTGGTGAAAAGGAGAAGAGAAAACTTTTGGATCCACCAACTCAACAGCTTAATACGCGTATTTACCACGAAATATTTAGTTGCACAATTCATGCCTAGAGGTAAGTGTACAATGAACACTGAAATGAATGTTGAATTAGATGCAGCCTACACGTGCATGTGCAATATACATAAATTGTGTGAAATAATTATATCATGATACAATCAAATAATATACAAACATCTTTAAGTAAAGGTACACAATTAACAATAAAATTAAACTTATCGGTCAATGTGCATAGATGGACGACAGAATAAATATTAAACAATGTGCCTTTTTTACGTCTCGGATATTTGCACCCAGTATTTCAAGTTAAACATGTATATCTATGTATCGTAGAAAAAATATTCAAAACAATTAAATTATATCAAATTAAAAAAATAATCTTAAAAACAGCAAAATGTTTAAGAATTTGCACTTTGAAATGTTGGGGATATTTGATGATATTGAAAGTAAACAGAGCCTGATTTAATGAAGACGAACTATTTCTCCAAAGAGTTACACACAGAAAATGAAGTATACCCAGGCATGATTTTAATTAAATTAAGTCAGTTTTAAGAAAACTTAAACGACAGAGTTTTGGCTATAAATAACCAATTTGGAACTTTTTAATGATTGGTATGTTAAAAATAAGAATAATCTTTTCCATAACTAAATATAACCCATATAGAATATCATATAGAAATAAAAGCTATTTTTCGCACATCTATGTCCAACAGTTTATACCACACTATTCATATACAAACAAACGGTATCTACTATTCGAAACCAATAAGGATAAACATACACAATAGTTCCCGCAGACAAAAATATAGTCGACGAGGGAACAATATATATAAAGATGAACGTAAAGCAAAAGTTTGAATCAAGGGCATTTTTCATCTTTTAAAAAAAATTCTTCGTATAAATTTGGCTTCATTTGATAAATACAACTACTTTAAAAAAAAAAAAAAAAAAAAAGAAGCTCAGTCGGTTCTAATAGAAATGACGACTGTCAATACAAATATCCATGTATTTTGAAGATGTCAACGAAATGTCCAGATACTTATTTTGTAGATTCAGTGTGTTTGAGTTCAAATAATATTATTAAAAGAAAACTTGAGTATTAAGACGATAAGGTACGTATATGTTTTCAGGATGCACATTCGATTTAAATCGCGGTAAACGATGTTTCTCAGAAATACCTATGAAACGCGATTTTGATTTCGGATTCAATAATATTACTTCGAAATAGATGTTAAGTAAGATCCTTAAATAGAACGAATAACATGAATGTAAGACCTCGCTGCACAAATACCCACGTATAAATATATACAACCATTTAAAACATTTTTCTTATTTATATCGGGTGTCAGTTAAATATCTTGTCTATACAAAATACTTTATTAAAATGCTATATTCAAATTTATTTTAACAAATAAACAATAATATGGAAACTTTTAGACTTATAATAGATTTGATTTTTCCTTTATAAGTTTTTTAATGACTAAATATAGACACAAAATTTTCAACAATAAAACAGTTCACCAAAAAACTATCACGTGATTTATGTTACAAGACTGAACAAAAGGTAAGGGACAAACATAAATTTATTTTACGTTATAAAACTGTATACATTATTCATAACATGCTGATAAAAACACCAAGCTTATAGTTTAGCTCACCAGATGTATTTTTCATCAACTTAAAACTTGTTAGTTTCGCTCAAACTGAAACAAATGTCAAATCAAATGCGTTGTTCAAGACGTGTTTATCACTGTATATGAAACGTCTTAGTGACTGTTTCGGGCTGTCAAAAAATAGAGAAATTAAAATAATGAAATGATTTTAATATTTCGTAAAACATTTTGCGTTTCTGTATTAACGAGCTCCTTGTCAACAGATTTGAGTTCACTTATTGGTATTATAGAAATTGAAAACCAATATATATGACTGTATGACATGCAACGGGTAAACATATTATATAGTGTAATCCACGTACTGTTATTGTTTCTTTATAGTTGTAGCCAAAGACAGTTGAAATGAGCTTTATTCTGAAATACGTTATCGTTTTTCAGTTACCTTACCATTATGCAAGAGGACGCGGTAAGTGTAAACTTTAGAAAAAAATATGGCATTCGTCTGAGTAAAACACAAAATAACGTAGTCTCACCAACAAAGGCTAGAAAAATGCCGTTTACATTATATATAAAATAACTTTATGAATATATGATACGTGAAATTGATGAAAGATTGTTGTTTATATAAAGGTTTTGAACATATATTAATGATTTAAATATACATCATAGAAATGCAAATGACGCTGATGCTTAGTTTGTGGTATCTCTGTTTGTCGTTTCATTGTAAATTTTCTAAACAAGATAATAATACAATGTTCAGATTTCTAAAATCTAATTCCTGCACAGTATCGTTATGAAATACATTGTATAATGAAGATAAGATAAATTGATGATTATTTTTCTTGTATTTTTAAAATTTTTCTTCCTTCCAGTAAGTATACAATACATTTTTATTAATTTCTAATTTGCACTTTACAATTATTTTCTTAATGAATGTGTACCTTCGTTCACTAATGCTGTCTTGTTTCTTATATTGACTCACTTTTAATGTAGTTTTATGTTTTTGTAAGAATAATATATTACAGTCTTGAAGAAATATCTAATTCCATTTGTTTAGAGAAATTTTTTTTTAATGTTCTAATATTCATTAACTTTGTATGGGATGCTAACAATAAGCAGAAATGTGGGTTAATAATTGAATATAAAAATAACACGATAGTTTTAATTCATTGTAGTGATTAAAAATAATTCGACGAATTTAACTGAATAGACGTTGTAGCAATTCCATGATGCGTTTAATTCATTATTCACTGGTATTAAAGAGATAATCGTAACTGGAATTACGACTACCCAAATATGGCGACGGCAAATCATATAGGTAAAATCTTTACAGTCAGTTTTCTCAAATGTAGCATGTTTTTGTCAAAAGTTACTCAGCTGCAAGGTTTTTCTATACCATTACATCATATTTGAATCGTAACGGTGCACTGGAATTATCTAAGCGCTTTGAAAATTGCCGTTAAAAAATTTGGGATGATAATCGTTACTCTATGGAATTTTTCTTCATCGGATAATAGTGACTATAAATTAATAAATGTGTTTTTCAGCATTTCAATGGTATTTTGTGTGTTAAAATGCAAATGTCCAGTTAATTGATGACATTAACGGAAAATAAAACTAAACGAAGAAACTTACAGGTTAATATTTAGGACAATATTTATATATCTCGATTTATGGGCTTTTTTCAATAAAACCGTGATTTCATGTCCCAGTCACAAAAAATGTGTTTGATCTTTACAAGTGATTTTTTTTTGTGCAGTCGGTACATGGAATTAGATTTAACATTTTTAAGCAAAGAAACATACTATTTTTTAGAGTGATTAATAAGATATTGATTCCTGAATGATTCAAAATAACGAAAATGCATGTCCCTAGACGCCCTATTCAACATGTATTCTCAATGTTTGCAAAAGATATAAACATTAGGGTCCTACAAAAGAAGTTACGCTTTTATAACGGCAGTTTGACTGTTGGCAAAAAAGAGCATATCAAATGGATCAGAATGATACCGTATAATATTTTTGTTAATGTCCACTACGAATCGGTTCAAATCTCCTTCAGTATCTGGTTTTAAAATTATGAAAAATATATCAGTGTACAGCTTCGAACGTGCTCTGACGAATAGAATCATTCTTGTTACTATTGCAATATAGGGATTTGTGGGGAAAAATAAAAAATATGTCTACTACAAAACGGTCATCTACGAAACAAGTATTGGAGATTTTGTATTTTTTCATTTACTAGGATTAGTTTCATGTAGTTTGCAGTATGTTATCAACATAAAATAGGATTGGTATCAAAATTTTTGTCCACTACGATGGAAACGGATTTGTCTACTACGACACTCATCAAAATATCCACTACGTAACATGAGTTGTACGTTCATATGTGAAGTACTGTCTTATCTTTCTCGATTAAAAATGGTTCTCAAATTCAGAACAAAATGAGATCGTTCTAGTTTATAAAGTAAAACAAACTGAAATGTCTATAGGAGACATAAAAATGCAATAAGGTGTGCGTTTAAAAGCAGTTTTATAGTGAAGAAATGTCCCCTACGAAACAGTACATACATTATGAAAATGATATCATTTCAAAGAGTATTTAAGATTGCACTTTTTATTTACAAACAGGTCTGTAATAGAGGTATTCAAAATAACTCTAGAAATAAAAAAAAATTACAAGTTGAATTTTTAGCCCTGATAACTGACACCTATATGCAAAACCTTTTAATATATACATGTACCTGTTAAAGATATTGAAAATGAAGCAGCTGCCAAGTCAGGTATTGTGTTAAGTAGATATTTTAATTTCTTTCAAAGTTTCAACTATCCAGTTACGATTATTTTCTTATTTTTATACCCCACCTACGATAGTAGAGGGGCATTATGTTTTCTGGTCTTTGCGTCCGTCCGTCCGTCTGTTCGTTGGTTCGCTTCAGGTGAAAGTTTTTGGTCGAGGTAGTTTTTGATGAAGCTGAATTCCAATCAACTTGAAACGAAATACACATGTTCCTTATAATATGATCCTTCTAATTTTAATGCCAAATTAGATTTTTTATTTAATACCATAACTACGATTTTTTTTCTGAGTTACGATTTCCATCCCGAATTTTTCTACGGCAATTTTCAAAGCTCTTAGACAATTCCAGTGCACCGTTACGATTCAAATATGATGTAATGGTATAGAAAAACCTTGCAGCCGAGTAACTATTGACAAAACATGCTACATTTTTACCTTTATCCTCTGTGGACATAATGGGATAGTTGTAATTCCAGTTACAATTATCTCTTTAATACCAGTGATTATTTGTCTTTGTAAATCATCAATTATTTCGGTTTAGTCTATTTCGAGCAATGTCCTTTTTTAGTACTTATACATCCAGTCATTCTGTTTTAGTTCTGTGGTAATTTAATGTTTATATGTTTTGGTCGATTTGACTTTGTATTTCTATACATATGTGTTATAATGTATTAAAATGAATAAGCATGTATGTTTGTATGATTGCTGGATGTGTTTTCTTACCTTTCATATTATATTTCATTTTTACAGCTAACTTAGTTATGTTAACAAAACCTGTGGTATTTGGCGAAAGTGTAGAACTTGCATGCATGGCCCTCGAAACTGAAATTCCTCTCGACGAACCACACAGCAGAAGCTGGTCAGGTGGACCCTTTAATGCATTATTGTGTATGAACGGTGTTTCAGCAGATAGGTCAAAGTATAATGAAGTAAAAGGGAAAAATATATCTCAGTACATCTTACGAATAAATAATTTTTCTGTGGCGGACGTAGATTGTGAATATAAATGTGTGTTTGGTGTGGATAGCACACGAACAACACTTCATCTGAACAAGAGAGACTATGAATGTAAATATTATTTTTGTACAAAGATCGTTCTCTTTTATTACTATTTCTTATATCATTTGCTAAGGTCATTTGTACAATTGAGAGAAAATGCATCTTGATAAACAAATATATACTAGTGCATGTATAGGATAAAATAAAAATTAAGATGTGGCTAACACATATCCATGTACATGTTTTGTTTTAAGATATCTAGAGGACCACTGTATAACACTGATTTTTTAGACGACATATCTATACCTTAAATCATAACTGAATCTTAACAGAAGTCATATTTCTCTACGTCAAACGGTGAAATATCGGGTAAAAGCTGCGTTTTTCCGACTTATTTTATCATTCAAACTGATGTAACTTGAAAACGAGATCCTAGACCCCTTTTTTTTCAAAATGACATTTGGTTTGATAAGGTATGAAGATTAGTCGTAGTATTTTTCTTTAAAAGTCAATAATGCATTTTTTTTAAATGTGATAAATAAAGAACAAAAAATTACGTTTTCTTTTCTAAATTCCTGAACATTTGCTGAATAAGAGTTATTTAAAAAAAGTCATAAATTTATATGATACTTATAAAGAAGAAAAATTACAAATAATTTAACAAAAACAGCTTGTGTTTATATTTTTAAACTAACAAGTTATGTATTTCTGTTGAAAGATAAAATACGTCCACAGATCCGAATTTGAGCAAATATATGAAATTTCGAACTCATTTTACACAAAAAGTAGCGCATGAAGGTTAATCTGTTATTACATATTTGATTTAATCAGGTTAAAAATAGCCTACATGCATATTTTCTTCAAAATCTCGTTATGGGATCAAGACTGTATCGTATGCCCTTAACATGGAAGACATCAAGCGTACATAACGGATTCTTGTTTAAGTAGAAATTTATGCAAGGATGATATACATGTACGAGAAATATTCCTCGGTCTCAAAAACTTCACCACTCAACGTGTTACCTCAATGTAACACATTATGTTAAAAATTCTGTTATCAGCCTCTTAAGATGCAGTCTGTATTGATTGTGTGTATGATTATTTTAATACATGTTGTAGATGTACCTTCAAGGGAAACCACTACCGTGATATCAAGTCTAATGCATGGTCATTTCAGTGTTAACATCTTTTTTTTGAAAGTATGGCCAACACCAGTTTGTGAAATCATATTTGAGGTAGCTTTAAAGTCATATACATTATTTGACAGTTAACATTTAAAAAAAATAGCATATCATTTTCGAGAAGGTTAACAAACAGATGCTAATAAACAAACGAGGGTGCTCGATTTACGTTAGTGCTACCAACAAAGAAGAGAAGAGAACAAAAAGGACACAAAACAAGTTTTACACTTTTGAAATATTTGCTGATGTTCTTATATTCAGAAAAATGCAGACGTATCGTTTGTATTATATCTCGTCGTGTATATGTTGATCTATAATTTTAAATGTTTTTAAAATAGCTCATTAATTCCTGTTGATAACCAATTTTAACCATAAATGTGAGCATTTGTTTCTACCTTTCCATGAACTAGTTGAAGGTGTAATTCTTTTTATAATGATTTCTATACTATATCCATCTATGGTATTTCAAGTATTCTAATACCTTTCATTTAATTTGTTAGAGATTAAACTTTGCAAAACGCATTAGAGTGACAAAGACAAAAAATGGCAAGCTATTTTCTGTTAAAATGATTCTAAAGCATGTCTTCAAAAGTGATGTGTGTAGTGGTGAAATGTTGGTTTCATGCCAGATTGGTACTAAGCGTATCGAGGTTTGCAGAGAACAATTTCATACCTGTCCAGTCACAGGTATGTATTATAACGTTTACGACTTCAGGTCATTTTTTTCATTACATACATATATTTGCACTTTTTATCTTATCAATATCTAAGAATATTAATGTGTGAACACTAACACCAAGGAATAATAAAAAATGAAATAAAAATGAACAAGTTACATATAAACAAACACAAACTTGACAATCATAGGAGAAAATAAAGCAAACAAACAATAAAGTTTTAGTGTTTAGTTCATTAAGTATTTTTATGGCAATGCTACAACTTATTATATGTAAGTTTACCTTAGACGGGCTCGGCTTTTCGGTAAAAGTTGTATTAGTTGTTAGGCTCTTAAACGTATAAACATGATAAAAGTTGATATTCAACCTATTGATAAAACATGTTTATTAAAAAAAAAATGTTATGTGTGGATGAAAATCACATGTTTGCATTCATTAAATTCACTTATATCATTGGATCAGTACCATTGCTGGTAAAGTCCAATAAAACTAGGGATGATTGTTACGTTCATCTGTCTAATTGTTTCAATTGTTAAAAATGTATTATAGATATCAGACACACGGTTTTAAGAGGCACCAATCTTTAAGTTTTCCACTGTTGTTGGTGCTTCTCAATTGTCATGATAATTGAAATATTTTGTCTACATTTTCACATCCCTGTTTTATTGGGTCTGTATTAATGATACAAGTCACCCACGCTTAACTCGGTCTTGATATTTCTTCTGAAAAAAACCAAAGGTTCTGTTTCATTTGCAATATAAACATATTAAAGAGATATATAATCAGTTCTTATATAGAATATTTGGAACTCAGGATTTCAAATAAATCATTTGGAACGCTTGTACATATGTTAAAAGAAGATTTGGTGGTTGTACTACTTATTCGTCAGCATCAAACCTTCCAAAATAACATTTTACAACTATTGACACCGTCATGCTTACCCTTCCGGAGTACCGGATTTCACTCCCGGTTTTTAGTGGAGTTCGTGTTGTTTCTTATTTATTATTTATAACTGTTGATGAAAATGTCCTTTGGTTTTGTGAGTTTTTGTTTACTCCTTGGTTTTGATTGTTATTGTCATAACAGTTTGTTAACAACATATTATCCCTTTTTTAGGGGTGGGAAATTTAAATCACGTCTCCTACAAGTCTAAAAAGCAAGCAAAATAGTGTAGATCAGTTGATAATATTCCAAGCAGAGGTTTTAAATATATATCAAGTGCTTTTTAGTTATATATTGTTTTAGTATAATTATAAAGAAATATAATATTTTTGCTGATGGTGGTACCGGTGTACATTTACGACTATAAACATACTTTGTACATTTCCAAAAAGATTACAGATACACATATATGCGCTATGCGTTGTGCAACACAAACATGATATAAAACTGACATGCTTACTTCTACGTTATTTGGTTTTAAATGCCCTAATTGCAATCTTACCAATTTTTTTCATTTTTATCTCGTGGTGAAAATGCATGAAATATTTGCCACTGGACGCTAAGCAACTATCAATCAATATTATTTTTTTAGGTAACTAATAAAACATTGTTATATTGACTTTTCAGTCCAGAAAAAGGATGGAAATCTCGTAAACGACAAAACGCTGATTACAATGATTGTGGCCATTTTCATGTTTATTTTCATGGTTGTCGTTATAGTGCTATACCTGATGGTAAAACAAAAAGGATATGATACAAACATTAAAATAACAGAAGTACATTATGTTATAAACCCGGACAATCCTGATGGAAGAATTCATTTTATAACACGAGAAAAACGCCAGTATAAAAAATGTGAAAGGATTCCACAGGGATTTTGGTTGTAAATGTAATTATTTCGCATGTGTATCTAACTCTGCTTCCTCGTTGGGTATTCAACAGTTCATAAAAGTAGGGAAATTAGTTATGTTATAAAGGATGCAAGAAAGGTTGTAAAGGATGACCTATTACGTTTGAATTTTTTTTTTAAATAATAGAAAATGCAACAACAGAAATAAAACATTATATAATGAGTTATAAAAGAAACGATTCTAATAGTCATTAAAAACACTAGCTTTACAAAAGAACTTAGATTTAAAGTTATTCAAATTGTTGTAAGAAAATAAAAATACCTTCTATATGGTATGTTATACATGTATATTTTCAAGAATGATTTGTCAAACTTTTGACAATATTTTGTTGTTGATTATTGAACTGTATAGCCACTGACTGTCATCTTTATATTAACTAACAAGGGAAACGGTATTAGATTGCTGTTACTAAAAATAAACAAAATGAATTATATCTTTTAAGATATTTTTATATATTTATGTACAGGGGGTATTTGATTACATTTTATTTTTTGTCTAAAAAAGGAAACGAAGACACGCTAAAAAATGTTTTTTTTAAACTATATGCCTATCTCTTGTATATGTAATAAGAATGCTGAACAGAACAGTAGAAATTTTAAGCAGTCAGTTATATTTAATATTAAGTAAATCTTGCCTATATCAGTAACTTTTAAACAGAACAGTAGAACCATCAAGGAGCTAGTTATATTTTAACTAGTAACTAGTTATTGTTGATCAGAACAGAACAAACATTAAGAAGTTAGCTATCTTTAATATTTATGTAATCTTGCCTACATTACTTATCACTTATTGTTGAACAGAACAGGTCAAACGTTGAGGGATCAGTTAACATGTGTCACCCCAGTGCAGTTAATCGTTTACGAAACGGTATAAGTTTGACTCATTGTTCAAGATTGATAACTAACTTATAAATGAAATATGATTAACCTCGTAGTACCTGTTTCAGAAGAGTTTATTTAAGAAACATTGCGTTAAAGAAATAAAATGCATATAAAATTAAATCGTAGACATAAAAAAAATGATGAAATACATTTTGTAACCAGGTTTATTGGCTATAATGCATTATTGTACACATGAACAATCATAATGCATACACTTTCAATAATATTGTATAAAAAAATTAACAGATATGGTGGTAATATTTATATTTTTTTTGTATTATATATATTTATATATATACATATTCTTTTATTGTTTTTTGTATTGTCTTTATATTTTCTACTAATGTTTTGGAATGTTATACTTATACTTATATATTATACATGAACAAATAAATATGTGCAATAAAACATTTAACTTTACAATTCAGTTTCAGTCATATGATAACCAACTGTTTTCCTTTTCTTGCCGACTTGTACCTTTATGTATATAAGTCTGACGTCCTACAGGAGCTTCTGAGAATAAAAGAATGAAAAGAACCTAGAATTATATTTTAACATCACGTTCCGTTACATAGATGTTATCCTTTTACTAAATAGTTCATACTTGTAATTGGTGACTATTTTAAATGCATCCCACTACAAACCATTAAAAGTCTGAAATGGCCTATATCTGTACTCGACTGTACTGATTTTTACTCGACCAGTCTGAATTGGTCTGAAATTTACTTGATAATACTCGACTATAGTCTGAACCATACTTAACAGTCTGAATGTGTACTTGACCAGTACTTAACCATTTTAGACGAGTCTGAACCATGCTCGACCTAGTCTGAACTGTACTCGACCTAGTCTGAACCGTACTCGACCTAGTCTGAACCATACTCGACCGAGTCAGAACCATACTCGACCATGTCTTAACCAACCTAGACCTATTATTTGTATCTATCAACTGAATTTTATCAATTTAGGAAATATTTTTGAATAAAATGAAATTTGAACAACAACTTGAAATTAAAAATATATTCAATACAGTATTGAAATTAAAATTTCACAATAATCAATCATAATATATAACTTCAACACAATATTAATCAACACTTACATAATAAGGGACGACATCAAAAAAGTTCAATGAAGGATAAAAAACTTAATTCACATAGTTTTTTCACTGACCCCCACCCCCACCCCCCTCTTAACTTAATTTGGGAAAAATTGATTGACCAATAGGGATATATGTAAAATCGATTTTAGATTAACAAAACTTGCAGCAATGTTGACCCACCCACCTCCCAAACTATTTGATTTAAGTTTTTTTTATCCTACATCGATCTTTTGATGTCATCCCTAATATATATCAACTTTTAAAATATGAAAAAACAAGCTGATCAAATAATCTAAAAAATGAATTGTGACTAATATTTTCAATATTATTCAAAATTTTATGAATATGTCAGAAGTATTTTATGATAACTGGACTATTTTCACCATTAACTTAAGCCTAGTATAGATTTATTGTGTCAGTTGAGTTTAGTTAATAATGCAGTGAATGTTTTTTTTATTAATATATATATATAAAATAGTATATAAAACAACTTAATAAATTTTAAAAAATGAGACCTTAATTGTTTTGTTTTATTAAACCAAGAATTTAATATAATCATAATACTAGAATTTCCATAGCAATCCTTGATAACCATCTTTAAAAAAGGAAATGTATTCCAAAGTAACAGTAACACTTTATTTCAATTAATTTAAGTAATTTTTGTCAAATTAACATGGCACACATAAAGCACTTTAATATGGTCTAATTACCTCAGTACATGTGTGTTTTACAGGTAAAAAGAAAGCCCTATTTTCTTAAATTCATGTTTTACTTATGTATATTCGAAAGGCCTTGTTATTTAATTTAAACAGGATGTTGCAATTTTGAATCAATGTTATTCAGAATTTAATACCTCTGACCAGGTGTGATCTTATTTATGAGTTTGCCCCCAAGCAGAGGTTATACTTTATATTTCAACACTAATCAGAAAAACAATTTTATTTATTTCTTTAATTTTATCCCTTTTTGATATAAATTGTATATAATATGATTTTTCTTATCCTAAATATAATCATAGATATATTTCTAATATAAGGTTTAAAAATTTATAAATGTTGTTATATATGTCAGTTAAAAAGAAATTTATTTTAACAGTTAAAAAAGTAGAGGTTTTTTAGTCTAGTATGGTTCAGACTGGTCGAGTATTGTTCAGACCTTTGGTTAAGTATGGTTTAGACTGGAAAAATAGGTCGAGTACAGGTAGAGAATGGGTTAAGACTGTTTCAGACTGGTCGAGTAATAGTTCAGACTATTTTCAACGGCAAAGATAAGGGTCTAGTACGATTCAGTACAGTCAAGTATGGTTCAGACTGGGGTCGAGTAATGTCAAGTAAAAGTCAGACCAATTCAGACTGGTCGAGTAAAAATCAGTACAGTCGAGTACAGATATAGGCCATTTCAGACTTTAATGGTTTGTAGTGTCCATCCCATCAAACTTGGATACAACAGATACATGAAAGCCTATCTGATTTCATGACTTACCTATATAAATTTGGTTTCTATGTAGCAACGTTCTAGCAGTGTCTGCATATGGCAATGTATGCATTACATCTACGATACTCCAAAGCTTGCATTCCCATCATGATTTCCTTGATAAATATTTGCTAATCACGAGTAGATTATTCAACAAAGGGTTGAAAGTGGTCAAGTTGAAACCATGCCTCCGGAACTTTAACGGAAGCCATTACAAGTTTGTTCATTGTTATTAAATATATATTTTAGAAATGGCTATGTATGTGTTCAAATAGCTCCACCTTCTTTTGTACTAACCTGAGCAACACGACGGCTTTCAAATGTGGATCAGAGTTGGTTTACCCTTCAAGATCAGTGTTTTTAGTGTGGTTCGTTTTGCTAGGTTTTTGTTATAAACAATAACTGCAGAAAAGTACTTTCACGAATAGGATTATCTTTAATATTTGGCAAAATTATCAGTGTTTCGCAAATGAATGAGCTATATAAAAAAGTCTTTAAACTCATAAATCATTAAGCCAAGAATGATATATTTTAAACTTAAACTTTAATTCTGTACTGCTCCTCCATTCACGTTCAGTCTTTCTAGGAATTCAATGTGTCCGCTATCAAACAGAATTTATTCGTTAAAATTACCAGGTTGTCTCTCTGTGAAACAAAGAGATAACATATTGATACCAAAATGTAAACGAAACAAAATATCTATGAATGTTAAATATCGCTTCAAAAGATGCATAGTTTGTAATTTAGCTGTACAAAGCAGTGTTCACCTATTGTTTAAATGTTAATGTGTTCTTGATTGGTGTATCAATGAAATATGTTGGCCACCAATGACTAATATTCCAACTCAAAGTTCCTTTCTAAAATGGGATGTTCCACGATATTTGATTCATGAAATATATAGTTTATAACATGACATTTGTCATATCAGCCCTAAGTCATGATATCAACCCCAGAGTCGACAGTATGTGTTTCCATCAAACTAATTTTTATAAGTAATCTTTTATAAATAACCCGCAAATCTGTTTTTTTTAAATAAGATAAAGGCAACAGTAGTATACCGCTGTTCAAAACTCATAAATCCATGGACAAAAAACAAAATCGGGGTAACAAACTAAAACCGAGGGAAACGCATTAAATATAAGAGGAGAACAACGACATAACACCGAAACGTAACACACACAGAAACGGACCAAGCATCAGACAAAACACCACGAGAATAACAAATATAACATGAAAACCAAATACATGAATTTGGGATAGACAAGTACCGTGCCACGTCTTATCTCAATTTCTCAAAAATAAGAGAAAACACAAACGACTCAACGTTAAAATGCAACACACACAGAAACTAACAATAATATAACAATGGCCATCTTCCTGACTTGGTACAGGACACTTTTAAAGGGGAATAAAAGTGGTGGGTTGAACCTGGTTTTGTGGCATGCCAAACCTCGCACTTTAATGGCAAAGTTAAATATAACATTGAAATGACAACATAATATTACAGGACTACAATACAAATTAATAGAACATATTAGACAAAGAAAAACATGATTAATAGATAACAAAAAGCATCAGGTTTAAAATTCAATACGCCAAAAATGCGCCTTGTCCACACAAGACTTACAAGTGACGCCCAGATATAAAAGATCGAAAGTGAAAAAAGTACAAAGTTGTACAACACTGAAGATCAAAAGTTGAAAAGGTTTCGCCAAATACGGCATTGTTTTTATGCCCGGGATAAGAACATTCTTATTATATAGAACAATTCATGCTATTGCAAACAGTAAATTTTATCAAATGAATATGAAAGAGATATACATAAAGAAACTGAAGTATTAACTAATTACAGAAAACTAAACCCGAATACATAACGCCCAGATATAAAAGATCGAAAGTAAAAAAGGTACAAAGTTGTACAGCACTGAAGATAAAAAGTTGAAAAGGTTTTGCCAAATACGGCATTGTTTTTATGCCCGGGATAAGAACATCCTTATTATATAGAACAATTCATGCTATTGCAAACAGTAAATTTTAACAAATGAATATGAAAGAGATATACATAATAAAACTGAAGTATTAACTAATTACAGAAAACTAAACCCGAATACATAATGCTATTAAAGTTTAACACAGAATAGACACACCCGAATTAGTCCAGGCGTCAACGTAATTAAAAAAATGTGACGTCACATACGATGGCGAAAAGGCACAAACGTTATGCCACATTTGAATTTATGAAATTTAGAAACAGCATGACGTCACATATGAAAAACTATCAAAGTGAGATAGAATTAGGATTGATTTAAGATTATATTAGAACTAAATACTGATAATTCATTTAAACAAAATGCATATTGCAATACTTATTAATAACAATTAACTGTAATATATATATATATGTCCAGTTTGTTATGAATTCAACTTCAAACGTAAATAATCGTACAAAATTTAATATAATTAATAAAGGCGGTGATTAATTTTTCTATCCGTAACACCTAAATATAATAAAAAGACGTCAACACATTTGACAAAATCCGATGAGAATTACAAATATAACATTAAACATGTAAACTAAATACATGAATTTGGGATCAACAAGTACAGAAACACGTCTTATAGTAAAGCGAATTCACATTCAGCAAAACAGTCACAATCGAGAATAAGTCACGTTTGGTAATTAAAAGATTAGACGACATAATGACAAACCACAATCTACCATGTGATAAAAATGTCCTTAGCTAGTTTGGTTAAAGAGACATCATATGGATCCACCAATTCGTGATGGTGTCCATAAAATTTACGGAGTGTCAATTTTAATCTGTCCTCCTCATAACTTTGTTGGAGCAGTTTCTGCGTAAGGAGCACACTCCTGTATATGAAGTCCGTATAGTGTGAACAAGCACGTGAATAACGTATCAATTGTGATATGTAAACACCATACGAAGGGGCAGAGGGTATGTTACTGCTGAGAAATGGGAAATTGATAATTGGGAAGTTGAAATCGTCCCGTTTATCATAGATTTTCGTGTGAAGTCGTCCATCTACGTCAATATTGAGGAAAAGATCAAGGTATGAAGCAGTCCTTCTAGTATCAGTAGTATCCTTAATTTCAAGTTCACTGGGATATATGAGATGTAAGTATTGGCTGAAGTATGGGTTGTTCAATGATAAAACATCATCAATATATCGGAAAGTAAAATTAAAGAATTTCGCAAGGTGCTTTTTCTTTTTGTCTTTTAGAAGGTTCTGAATAAATTCTGCTTCATACGAATACAAAAACAAATCAGCCAGCAGGGGTGCACAATTAGTACCCATTGGAATACCGACTGTCTGTTGAAATATAAATCCTCCAAACTCAACAAATATATTGTCGATCAAAAAGTCCAGCATTTTAATAATATCATCTTCAGTATATTTTCTGGAAGATTCAGTGTGATTTTTAACAAAATATGAATTATTGTATCCCAAAACAAGAAATTTGTATCTACGATTCCCATTTTTATAGAAAAAGCTCTGTTTTATGAGATGGTGAAGTCGATCTTTCAACTGAGCATGGGAAATAGTAGTATATAGCGTAGAAAAATCAAAAGTTTTTATGTTGCTGCAAAATTGCAAAGATTGTGATCGAAGGTTAAGCAGTAGATTTTTCGAATTTTTGAGAATCCACATCTGGTTAACACCACTGGTAGAATATATCTCCTCACAATATTTTTGAAGCCCATCTTTAACTGTAGAAAGAATAGTAGTCAATACTTTAGAAAGATGTTTAGTCGAACATTTTGAAGACCCAGCTATGTATCGTTCTTTATATGGAGTTTTGTGTAATTTAGGTATCCAGTATAATGAGGGCAAGTTTTCTTCGTTTTCTTTGATATTGATACCAAAAGAAAGAAGGACAGATTTATGATTTTGTAAAATTTCATCCTTGGTAAATGATGTTAAAGAATATGTAGGATTACCAGTAGTTTTATCAATTCCAAGCTCTGTAGTGAGACATTGCAAATAATGTTTTTTACATATGAAGACAATATAATTGGAGGCGTTATCTGCCGGAACAACGACATATTTGTCATGCAAAGAGGATAAAGCATCCACAACCTCCGGATTCTTGAAAGGGTTAGAAACTCTAGTACTCATATTACATCTTAGTTTTTGTATGCGCCTCTGAATGCTTGAGCTTGACCATCTGTGACTATCATTTAAGACTTGTTGTCAAATGATGCATAGTGCGCATATATATGTCAAAGAAAAACTTCAATGTTAAAAGCAATTAATGTTCTTCAATTACCTATTTCGTTTCTTATAACGACTTGGTTGACCGTTACGGAATATCCGTTTCACAGATGATATCGGATATGTAACTATAATCCTGTTCCCTTTCCACGAATTTGACTTACCGAATTAGGTTACGGATGCCACATGTGGAGATCTGCTTACCCTTCCAGAGCACCTGAGATCACCCCAATGTTTTGGAAGGGTTCGTGTTGCGTAGTCTTTAGTTTTCTATGTTGTGTCTTGCGTACTATTGTTTGTTTGTCTTTTTCTTTTTTAGCCATGCCGTTGTCAGTCTATTTTCGATCTATCAGTTTGAATGTTCCTCTGGTATCTTTCGCTCCTCTATAAAAAAAATATTTTAACCAAACGAATACCGGTGTCTTTCTTATGTAGATAATTTCTTTATTTCTCGCATGTAATTTAGACCACCAGTCCGTTGTTTTTTTGTTTTATTCTATATCTGCTTGCTTTTTCGTTTATTTTTAAACCGAAATTACTATTTGTATTAACCGTCATATATTGCTGATAACAAAAGCAACTATATTTACTTAAAAAGAAAGGAAAAAAGGAGAAAATGCATACCTTTCACAGTTTTGGTTTTTATATCTTTCGTTTGAGAATACGTCCAGCTATAGACATGAAGCAATTGATACACTTTCCGTGTTTCAAATTTACATAGGTAGAAAGTGATAAGGCATTGTCAAGCTCAAATTGAATTTACAATCATTTTTAGTTTCCGTTTACTGATGTACCGTTTTGCATGATAAGATACAAAAGACAAATTTGTGTCTTGGGCGTTCCAGATGAAGGTGAATCAAGAAAACGCATCGGAAACATAATACATTGGTTTTAAATTTTGACGTTTGTGAGCATCCGTTTTACAGATAACACAGATCAATATCCGTTGTTTGCATTGATTAAGTAGAGTTTAGTCAGGTTTGATGGACTATTCTCCTTTTTGAATTTACCTTAAAGTTTGGTTTTTATGTTAATACTTTTTAACTTGTGCTGATCAATGTCACTGTTATTAGAGCCAATTCAGTAGTCAGCATGTCTGAGTTATCATTGATATGGTCATATTAACAAATTAACAGTTAACAAAACTATAGAAGTTTTGAAATACTAAGACTTTTCTACCTCAGGAATAAATTACCTTAGCTGTATTTGGAAAAATATTTAGGAATTTTCGTCCTCAATGCTCTTCGACCTCGTTCTCTATTTGGCCTTTTTAACTTTTTTGGATTCGAGTCTTATGAAGACGAAACGAGCGTCTGGCGTAAATATGAAATGTCTATCCTGGTATCTATAATAATTTTAATTACTACGACTGGGTTGATGCAACTGCTGGTTGAGATTTATTTCCCCGAGGGTATCACCAGCCCAGTAGTCAGCACTTCTGTGTAGACTTGAGTTATCATTGATATGTTCATAATTATAAATTAACTGTTAACACAACTATTGAATTTTTGAAATACTAAGACTTTTCTACGTCAGGAATAAATTACCTTTAGTTAACTGTATTTGGCAAAATATTTAGGAATTTTCGTCCTCAATGCTCTTCGACCTCGTTCTATATTTGGGCTTTTTAAATTTTTGGATTCGAGTCTTTTGTAGACGAAACGCACGTCTGGCGTAAATACAAACTTTAATCCTGGTATCTATGATTTTATGAGTTTATTTACATGATTTTACCTGTGGCATCAACCCAGTCGTAGTAATTAAAATTATTATAGATACCAGGATAGACATTTCATATTAAATATTGTATTTCGATTTGATTGGCCAATAACTGCTTTAACACATGACGTCATCAATTTACGTCAACATTTTGGAAATATGCGGACGAAATTCCGCAATCCACGGCTCCTAGGAAACTTTCTTGTAGGCAAAGACAGTAGAAAATACGTTTTTATGTAGTTAAAGATTGATAAGTATTAACATGATTAACTTTAAAATTATTATTTTTTTTTATATTTAGGCTTTTTGTTAAATGATTTGGAGAATTGGAATTCGATGTTTAAAGGTGGTGCTAAAACACCAACAATCAATCAATCATTTCTTGTACATAAACTAGGCCGATAGTTTTTTAGTTTGACAAAGTTTATAAAGAATAGAGAAAAATGCCAGAAAAATAAAGAACACGGAATTGAAGACGGAATTGGAGGACCCTCATTCAAACCCTCTTGTACATTATGTGTTTCGGCTTTTGAAAAGTACAGATAATGTCCCAGAATCTTAGATAGCAAATTGTCCATTATTGAAGAAATTATATTGAACTTTCTCATATTATAAAGCTCACTGTTTCTATTTTGCATCAGTCATCGTTGTGGAATATGGTAGTAAATGAAATAACAATTAATATGTTGTTATTGTCTAGGATACAATAGATAATATCTTTAAAATTATAACAATATCAAATGACGATCAACCTCGGACTTCGTCCTCACCCAATATACTTCTTTTAGGTCAATACATGATATATTGACTCAAAGAAGTATATTGACCTCGGACATCGTCCTCAGTCAATATAAATCTTTTTGGGCAATATGTCCTTATATTATTAATTTGTATATTTTGATAAATTTGATTCGTTTAGGGATAGTCACATGTTAAACTTCATTTTTGAAGGTAGAGAGAAACGGCGGATAGCAAAAAGCATATTGCACGGTTAATTTTAGAATATATAAAATCCGATATACTTTGCGACGTCATGTATTGAATTTCAGGATATTGTTAAACGAATTGAAACCAACGATAGCTGTGATCGATTATTTGACGCAAAAAAATGTCAAATACATAAGATGTCAAACAAACAAAAAAAAGTAAATGAAATGACAACTAATATTTTGTTATTGTCAAGGAGACAATATGATATCTTTAAAATTCCTACAAAATCAAATGACGTTTTTGATACACATATGGTTGGAAATTAATAATATAACAAATATAGCCTTTGCATCAGGTCAATTCAGGATATATCGACCCAAAGAAGTATATCGATCTCGGACTTCGTCCTCAGTCAATATACTTCTTTCAGGTCAATATATATTTGTATCGACCTCATACGAAAGCTGAATTTGTATAGTATTGACCTCAAACAAAGGCTATAATTGTATAATATTTTAGAAACATATTAACTGTTCGACGCACTGAGAGAAAACATATACATGTACATGTTTTTACAAATGCATTGAATGACTTGTTTACTTTGAATTTTTTTTGTGTACATGTATATCTAATTATTTGTTCCTTTTTTTCTTTACACTTTTTACCTGCAGTTGTAACACATTTTTGTTTAATTGTTATGTGTTTTATGTTTAACATAATGGCATAAGTAGAATTGATTTCGAAAGTATTTCCTTGGTTTTTCTATTTCATCATTTCTAATTATGGTTGACCAATTTATTGATTGTTATAATAATAATGTCACCGAAATTTTCGTTTTAATTGTTATTTAATATATATATATTAATGTTTTGCGTTTTAAACTTATGACAATATCTATATATATATATATATATATATATATATATATATATATATATATATATATATATATATATAGATATTGTCATAAGTTTAAAACGCAAAACATTAATGCTGTCAGCTCTATAAATAAGCAAATGATCGATCAAAGTTTGTTAAATACCATTGTCTGAATATGACATGATTATTACAAACTTAGGTGTATTCTATGTTTAAGAGAATAAAGGTTACAAAGAATCATGGCGAAAAATATGAACTGTTGTTTTGCATTCATGTGGATTGTTTTATATGGACAAAATGGACAAGGTAAGTAACTATTTTGAACACACTCAGATTGAAAGACAAAGACAAATTAGATTTTTTTCTGTTTTTCTAACACAAACGATATAATAATAAAAAGTTCTTAAATATAACAAAAGCACAAATAAAATGCGATATCAGTTGTAGACTTCAACATACAATACGAAATAGTGAAGAATACACAATAGTGTCGAGATAAATTGCTAAAGGAATTCATTTAATGTAAAATTCCCTCTTCTTATATTAAAAAAAAAGACAAAATGATCAAGAACTATTACGAGGTTCTTAATTGTGACATATCAAAATGATACACTATAAAAATGCATGCGTTTAGAACTGTTATTGACTTTAAGGGTCGACCATTCAATATAAATGTGACTTACTGTAACATTACTACATGCAACAACGTAGCTCGTTTCCTTGTCTAATAAAAATTAAATTTCCGCTCATTGGTCACTGTTTGGAAGCTAACAAACATAAATCAAAGTACTTAAGTACTGAAACATCGAATGAACGCAAGATCTTGTGGATGGTCAAAAGCACTTGTTCCAGGGAAAAAACACATCTCTAAACCTGAAAGTGAGGTTAATGTATTTTTATATTCTGAGAAAAGTTCGTGCGCGGATGATAAATAAATGACAGGGAATTCAATCTCATCGAAATAACTATTAAAAAGTAAAATCACAAAAATACTGAACTTAGAGGAAGATCAATTGGGAAAGTCCATAATCACATGGCAAAATCAAATAACAAAACGCATCAAAAACGAATGGACAAAAACTGTCATATTCCTGACTTGGTACAGGCATTTTCAAATGTAGAAAATGGTGGATTAAACCTGGTTCTATAGCGCTAACCCTCTCACTTTAATGACAGTCTCATCAATTTCCGATATTTTTACAAGTTGTAGTGATACAAATCAGTATATTCTGGTTTGTAATTAGGTCGGGGTAGTCATGGTAGTAATGCCCTTCACCATCAGGTGTCAAACGGTCATTTTGTTGGACACCGTTAGCGTCAAATTGGTTAACATTTTACCGTGATTCATCAAAATATCCTTATTGTGATTCGTCAGCGGTCTCAAATAATTATCGTTAGCGTCAATTTTGGAAAACAAATAGCGTGTTGTGTCAAAATCAGTCGAATTTTTTCAATCGTCTAAAAGAAAATGTACATTTTATCGTCATGCACCAAAAATGACCGTTAACGTCATTCGGCAAGAATTATCACCATATTTCGTCATGAAGGTATCCACAATTACTACCTCTTATACATGTATATGATATAAATATTTGAGTACAGTTACATGTATATACAATTTTCATTCATTTTTATATCATTCTATCCTACTACATCGATTATATTGAAGTGCAGGTAGGTCGTTCACCCTTGGATTGGACAACGTTACGTTTTTAACGTTTCTAATCTCACTACAATTGTTGATATCCATTTTAATTTTATAGAATGACACCCATCTCAAAATCCAGGAAACGCCCCAAATGCAGTATATCTGAGGTAGTTAATACACACCTTAGCTGTGCATTATTCAGATTACAGAATAGTGAGAACACAGATATGCTACTGATGTCATGTGTTAATTGAAGCTATTTTTTTAGGGGACTGCAATTTGCAAATATTTTTTTCCAAAAATATAACGTATGGTAAAGATTATCTGTACGTCCAGTTCCGATCCGTTCAAACATCAACAGCAGTTTCAGTCAACAAATTAATTGTTCAAAGAAACAACACAGCATCTTTTATTGACATACTTTATACAGATTTCAACACTACCATATGGAAAGATAGTAAAATGCAACAAAGATCGTGTTCCGAAATATGGAATGGGGTATGTGCCAATGTTACAGATATCCATATATCCAAAGACAATGTTAACTGTGCAGACACTGGCATATATAGAGGGATTTTAGAACTTTCAGATGGATCAAATATAACAAAACAGGCGCAGTTGGAGGTAAAAGGTACGTTTGTAGTAGAAATGTTATGAATCAATGTTTAATGTAAGTTAGAAATCTTTTAAGTTTACAAAAGGACATTGTACCACTAAAAAACAACACTTAAAACTCTTTTATCCCGGATTGCCTATTTGTCTTACATCTATATGATCTATAGACGTCATAAACTAGTGTTATATCGACCAAAAATGTGTTATCATTCCGAGTAATTTTGGGTGAACTAAAATCCAACACATATAATTGTTACTAGTATACACATGATACTATGTAAATTCACGGTCCTACAATCTATAATCGGTACATACGTTTGTATTGTTTTACATTTGTTATGATTGGGCTTTTATAGTTCTATGCGGTATCGGCTTTTCTCATTTAAGGCAATAAGATTCATTACATGTGTTAACTTTTATTACATTTAAATGTAGATGTCTAATTTACAATCATCATACCGCATCTTTTTCCTTTTTTTAATGTTCTCTTTTTTCCAGTTGTGCCTGATAGAATAGAACCACTAGAGTTGGTTAGTGGTCAGAATGATACTTTGCCATTCAATGTACATTCCAAACTCGTCCTTCTGTGTACTGGGAGTGTAGGAGATCCACCAACGAACATCCACTGGTGTATCAAACGTTCAACGGAGGTTTTTTCAAAACTGTATGACATCCAAGAAGATATCAGCAATGGGATACCGTATCTGTTTGGTTGCCAGTATATCCAGACATCAAACATCACATATGTAGTTTCAAACAAGGACAGCCACACTCTTCTTAGATGCTATGCAGGAGATTCTGACCAATGTAATAACAATTTCATACCATATGAAGAGTTTTTAGTTCGAAAAGGTATGATTTTTTATGTTTTTAAAAACAATTCGAAAGATACACAGGGGACATTCAAAACTCATTAGTCGAACGAAACACATCGAAGAGACGAAATACACGTACTACAAAAAAAAAAACAATTAAAAACTGATAGACATCACATTCATGTTCCTAACATGACACTCTTCTAAGCCAGTATACATCCGCTTATAAATCCCCTTTAGAGATGTCAGAATCGAAGTGAAAGAAGACGGAATTACTGTTAAGATATTTGAAATTCATTAGTGGTCACATATATTCCATAAAGGTCAACAGACTAGTTGGCATCCGTGAATCTGTATAAAGGGACAACGTTAATTTTACCAATAGGACCCCTTGAAATGAATACGGACAAAAATTCATTACTGTTATATCTGTTATATATATAATGTATAACAATTACGGCATTCTTTTGCCTTTTCTTTGAAGTAAAATGATTTATTTGTTTTTATCTGTTTTATACAATTGGATAACTTTTGTTTCAGGTTCCACCAATGCTGGAAACAATATTGGTATGAAAAACTTACCTTTTCTACAGTTTTATTTCTTGTAAAATTGTCTTGATTGTACCGTTTGGTGTATACCTAAATGTGTGTAAAAAACAGGATAAACTCGGGTGCTCCGGAAGGTTAAACAGAACCTGCTCCACATATGATACCCGTCGTGTTGCTCACATCCGTATAAACCCGGTGATTATTTAATTCTGTATATCATATTCGAGGAAAAGAAGATGGCTGTCTTTTGTTTGTCACAACCGTTGGTGTTGAGTTTTATCAAAAGATGCTTTACTTGCTGTGTTTCATTGGCTTGTAATTGACGCCGACCACATATCTATTTTTGTTTATATGATACGATTTGTCAGTTGTTTAATTGATGTATTGTAAATGTATTATAGTATACATTCAATCCGACAACTATTGATTGTCACTTAAAAAAGTTTACATTGTACAATCTAGTACTGACGAAATCCATTCGACACTTCAAGACCGCGACAACACAGAAAATACAAGAACCTAATACGTGACACACACACATAACAGTGTAGGCGTGTACATGGTTTAGGCGTGTTTTGATTATAAGACCTGAGCAGGCAATCAATACAAATCTACTAGGATGAAAAGAAGTAACAAGGGTGTATAACAAAGAACATTCGTGTGGTATTTGGCTTCATGAAAAAAAGTTGAACAACTGGAAGGGAATGGGTTGTTTCGAACTTAAAAGAGTAAAGTGTTGCTTCTTACGGACGCCGGTAAGGGCCTCATCGAATAAGTGTTTTTGTGGCCCCCAGCGAAGTTGTCGGTGCTATATAGTTTTACCCTTGTCCGTAATTCCGTATTTCCGTAATTCCGTAATTCCATAATTCCGTCATTCTATCATTCCGTCATTTCGCAACAAACCATTATACGGAGTTTTTTTTCTTAACACCTTCAGATATTGGCCTGGATTTTTTGGTATGTGAGTTAACCATGAAGAGTTACAGGTCAAGTTTAAGTTTCGTTCCGCTCCACTAATTTTTGGCGAAATTACGGGCTTTGCACTTTGATTTGTTGAAAATGACAGTTATACAGACTTTTTCTTAACACTTTCAGATCATTTAAGATATTAGGCTGATTTTTGGTATGTGAGTTATTCATGATGAGTTATAAATCATGTTTAAGTTTCGATCCGCTCGGCTTATTTTTACTGTAATTGCGGGCTTTGGACTTTGATATTTTAAAAAAAATCATAGTTATAAGGACCTTTTTTCTAAATGTTTTTAGATATTGGGCTGATTTGTGGTATGTGACTTAACTATGATGAGTTACAGATCAAGTTTGAGTTTCGTTCCGCTCCACTCATATTTGCCAAAATTAAGGGTTTACAACTTTGAAAACTGTTGAAAATCACAATTATACGGACTTTTTTTTCTATACGCCCCCAGATTTTGAGCTGATGTTTGTTATGTGAGACTACTATCATATTTGTGTACACATGTGTTATAGACATGCAGATTTTTCAACTTTTTGAGACGGGGCCATTCATTTCGCTTTGACATATCTAGTTTTTATCTCATTTTCATATCTTCTAATATTAATGTTTTAAAGAAAACGATTTCATATTTTTTTTTATACTTTTGTTTTATTGATTCCACATAGAAAAATGATACAAAATTTGAAACATTGTACACGATATTATAATAATGCTATACTTGTATTTCTACATTAACATTTTATTGATTGCATGCTGAACATCTACACAGTTCTTTATTCAAATCAGCCATTATAATATACACTTTTAATGTACCTGTCATTATCATGATTATCGACATACATGAATATCTTTCATTTCAGAGTTTGCATCTATAAAGTTTGCTATTTGGATAATCTGCATGACCTTGAAACTTTAAAGAATCGCGCTCGTTGTGTCGTGTACATGTCATTTAGTTTGTTGATATTAACAAAAATGAATTACGATAGTTAAAATGCAAACTGTCTTTAAAAACTGTATCAGAAACAATTGACGTTAAACAACATTCAACATTTTGTACATGCATATTGTTAAAATGTATTGAATTAATATTAATTTTCAGTGTGCACTATCAAGTACTAATTTTACACCTGATATGTTATATACTAACATTAACGAGGCCGGGAGAAAGTATCGGTACTTTATGTATCTCTAACAAATATAAAATTCAAAATAAAACTATATCATACATTAAAATTATGTTTTGCTATTGTTATCATTGCTTATATCAATTTGCAATTTTGCATATAAGATCCCTATAAATTCGTAGTCCCATAGTTTGGCAATAAAAAGAAAGTATCTTTAAAGGTTGGTGTTGTTTAACTGTCATGTTTACTTTTCATATAAAAAAGAAGATTTGATTGCCAATGAGACAACTCTTCACAAGAGAACAATGACACAGAATTTAACAACTATAGGTCAACGTACGACCTTCAAATATGAAGAAAGCCAATGTTTACTCTGATCATTGACAAGTTATAAAGATACATTCCGGCATCTATATAACTATTAGAGTTGGTGAGTTATGCATTTTGCTGGTATTCATGTACATGTAGCTGAATACAACTAATGGTGAGTTTCAGATCGAGTAACTTGTTTCACCCTTACATATCTTTTCAGCTCACCTGTCCCATAGGACAAAGTGAGCTTTCTCATAATCCGTCGTCGTTTATTGGCAATAACAGAAAAATTCTCCCCTGAATCTACTGATTTTAATTGAACCAAACTTATAATTATTTGGATATCCATTTTTTGGAAAATGCGTCCGATTTCCTTGCCTGCCTATCATGTTGGCCAGCATGCAAACAATATTATATAGGGATAGAATAAAAGTTTCGTCTTTTATTTTAAAAACACTTATAAACATAGAAAAATCTTACGGAAGCAAAACTGTTCAACATATTGAGTTTTAACAATTGTCCATACCTTTCAAACTGTCAGACTGTCTTTTTATAGGAATAATTGCCTTTTTATATAAGAAATATTCCCAATTTATTTCAATTTCTTCTTTTTTTATGTTTGGTTTTATCTTTAGAATTATAAAAGATAGAGAAAAACTACAAAATGCAAAGTTGACCAGCATGATAAGTTCTATAAATTAGTCAAACATTATTCAAAATTGTCAGTCGACTCCTTATCAAAGGTATTGATAACTGTTTTTCATACAGTATTTGTATTTGCCTTTTATGTTAAAAATTATAACATATAGACAGCAACCTTAATAAGGTGAAATGATCTACAATTACCATCATATCGAAGAAAGAAAAAATCGCTCTACGACTTAAATTGGAGTTAGTGCCCTCTAATGACATTTTTCCCCTTTTTTTGAGTTTTGTCTGATGAGATAAAAATTGAAATAGATAAATACATTGTTTACCCTCTTTTGTGTCTTTTTTCCTTACGTTTCAATTTCAATTATTTTATACCTGTAGATTAAAATACATAGTCAAACACAAGGTCGTACAATGGTGTATTTGTCTATTATTTTAGCCTATTTGATACGAGTAACATAACAACTATATTTAATTTTCTGTGTCAAAGGTTATTTTAAATGATCTTAAATTATTAAAACGGAATATTCCCTTGTACAAACGATTACAAAAATAACATTTCGCCTTCAGTACCAATTTTGGTCCGCTCATTTGGTTCATGTTGCTGTAAGACTTTTTTGATAGGTATGACTATAAAATACTTAAAAAGCAAACCAATAAGTTTGGCATTTGTTGGTTTGTGAAATGATAAGAATAGATGTAAATGACTGTTTTATTGTTTAAGGTTAAAGTGAAAATTTGCAAGGTTTAAAATTAATAGGATGTATAGATAACATTCTGACTAAGTTTAAACCAATAGTAGTTAAAAGAGAGACCAATCCCGACGAGGTATATGTTTGCAGCATAAAACCATTATTTTATCATTGTTATAAAATTTGAACTTTATAGGAAAGTTTTTCGTTCGTTTTCTGGTTTAATGGAATGTTTAAGTACAAATAAATGAAAAAACAAACTATGTCATTCCACAAAGTTGTGTTAATGACGTCTTTAAATATATAGGATGTTGAATGTGTTCTGGTTGATATTTTGTCTACGAAACAAGATTTTTTATCAGTTGTTATTGGCTGTGAACAATTTAATAGAATCATATTCAAAACAGTGTGGTCCTGGCCATTGATTGACGACCTAAATTATCCCATTGACTGGGACAGATTAGGTGAACGTTTGTCGGTAACAATCACTGCTCACTATGTACTGTTAATGACACTGAATCTGTGGGGTCACCAAAGGTTCTCAACACCTAAATAAAAAAGCAATTCGAAAAACGAATCCGGAATAATACGATGTGTTGATTTATATCAATAATATAAATCAAAACATAAAGGTTATTCCTGAATTTTTTTTCGAATTATTTTATTATTAAAGGCGTTAAGAACCTTTGGTGACCCCACAGTTTAAATTCTATAATAAGTAAGAAGTGAGCAATGTTCCTTACAGACAAACGTTCACCTAATCTGTCCCAGTCAATGGGATAATTTAGGTCGTCAATAAATGGCCAGGACCACACTGTTTTGAATATGATTCTATATAAAGGCAACAGTAGTATACCGCTGTTCAAAATTCATAAATCAATGGACAAAAAACAAAATCGGGGTAACAAACTAAAACCGAGGGAAACGCATATAACTGACAGTTACTCGCATACTCTTTGTTCTGTACTTATTGTTTTTTGTTGTTATTAGGGACGAGTGATAAATATCTACTCTGGAGTTTAGTATGACGTATATGTTCACTGAATTAGTACACAATTTTATTTAGCAGACTAGTTGAGGCCAAGCTCCGGCTATGGGATTTTCTCGCTGCATTTTTGGTTCTTCCCTCGCCGGGATTCGAACCCATGCTACTGTGATATCGTGACACCAAGTCGCCTGCACTGCAGCCGTCCCGCTAGACCACACGACCATCTTGGCTCTTAAAAATAGAGCTTTCGCTGGCCGTGTGTTACCTTTCCACGTCAGTTTTAATCTAGCGGCGTACTGCAGTACATGATATATAAGGCATGAAGATGTTATTGTTACAGATCAGCTAAATTATCTATAGTCAAGGATCCTACAAATTAATGTAAGATACAGTCACAGAAAATAATTATATTTAAAAGTACGTCTGAGTCAGTGACAACCCTACACCAGATGTATCCATCGGATCGCCATCAATGATGGTGATACATGGCTGTGTACATAATGTATATACATTCGTCTAAACATCAACCCAACAATGTTAGATCTGTAAATTTGCTTTCGCAAATTTTTGGTTCTTCCCTCGCCGGGATATGAACCCATGCTACTGTGATATCGTGACACCAAATCGCCTGCACTGCAGCCGTCCCGCTAGATATATATATATATATTCATTCGTTACTTTTTATTGTTTTGGTCTGAACAGTCCTGATGACCCTTAATAAAAAAAATGAGCTTCAGAAGTCAACATGTATTTAAAAAAATGTATTTCATTTATATGCTCTACGTCGACACCGTGGCTATTGGATATTAAGAATCTTATGATTTATAGAAAGATTTATAACTCGAATATAAAGTAAACGACTGCCATGGATACAATCAAACCAACAGTTTTTACTACATTAGACGCAACAGTAGATCGATGATCAAATCTCATCCCAATATTATTCAAAATATAAATTAAAACCAAACTACAGAAAATTGTTTAAACCATAGGCGACGCGTGACTGGATACGTCTGCTGTGCACCATCAGTAATGAGATTACACAGAGCAAACATGTCACAATGCATCATTTGATTTTCACTTGTCAAGGTAGAAGGCACTGTTAATATAATTCCATGCTAATTCCTTTATATTTCATTCAATCAAAAATTAACTTGTAAAACTGTGCCTTTTAACTTAAGCTTGCTTCAATAACCTTACGTTACCAAATGTGGGATTAAAAGTTACATGATAACACAATATCCATATTCCAAACCCGGTATTAAAGTAATGAATGCTTGAGAAATTAAGCTCATTAAATTTGGTTGGCCGTTACATTGCGTTATGGGATATATACTGACATAAACTGCACATTTTTTTCTGCACCAGGTGCGCATTTCTACAATCAATGTCTCTTCAGTGATGCTATATTCCAAAGTATTTGAAATTCCAAAGCTTATTAAAAGGGAGAAGAGCTTTGAACCGAAAAGGACCAAAAAGTATGCCAAAGCCTTGTAAGGAATCAGAGCTTTGCCTGAGGGAGATACATTCCTAATTGATTTCAAATAATTTGTAACAGCAAATATGTTTTCGCTAATTAAGATATGTTCCAACTACAGTCCGTCTTCTATTTCCAGAATGTGATTTACAGAATTAGACTTATCCACGGCTTTTAACTGATATAATCCACAATGCAGGTACCACATATGATGCAGAATCTTCATATCTTTCGACGCATCTGCTGTCAACCCGGTGTTTGCTTGGGTTCGTGATGCTCAGTCTTACGTTTTCTATATTGTGTTTTGTGTTTTGTGTACTGTTATTTGTAATTTGGTCTGTAACTTTTTTAGTTTGAGTTTTAGGGTCCCGTTGGTATCTTTTGCGTATCTTAATTTGTCTTTTTCTGCTTATTTTAATAATTTAGCACACCAATGCTACATATAAATTTCAGTAATCATATGCAATGCGTGTTCTTTGTTCGTAAAATACAACCTACGACATTGTTAATATTTATAGAAAAAACTTAATACGCGTATTTACCACGAAATATTTAGTTTCACAATTCATGCCTAGAGGTAAATGTACAATGAACACTGAATTGAATGTTTTTAAAATTGTTGAATTAGATGCAGCCTACACGTGCATGTGCAATATACATAAATTGTGTGAAATAACTATATCATGATACAATCAAATAATATACAAACATCTTTAAGTATAGGTAGACAATTAACAATAAAATTAAATTTATCGGTCGATGTGCATTGATGGACGACAGAATAAATATTAACCAATTTGCCTTTTTTACCTCTCGGATATTTGCACCTAATACTTCAAGTTAAACATGTATACCTATGTATCGTAGAAAAAATATTTAAAACAATTAAATTATATCAAATTAACAAAATAATCTTAAAAACAGCAAAATGTTTAAGAATTTGCACTTTGAAATGTTGGGGATATTTGATGATATTGAAAGTAAACAAAGCCTGATTTAATGAAGACGAACTATTTCTCCAATGAGTTACAAGCAGAAAAAGAAGTATACCCAGTATATATTAGGCAGGCATGATTTTAATTAAATTAAGTCAGTTTTAGGAAAACTCAAACGACAGAGTTTTGGCTATAAATAATCCATTTTGAAACTTTTTATTGATTGGTATGTTAAAAATAAAAATAATATTTTCCATAACTAAATATAACCCATATAAAATATCATATAGAAATAAAAGCTATTTTTCGCACATCTATGTCCAACAGTTTATACCACACTATTCATATACAAACAAACGGTTGTGTTGTCTTATCAAGCCAGTCGATCTTTAAAACAATATGTAAATATCATGAATAGTTTTTATGCGAGATAATAATTTATCATCCGCATAAGAATTTTTTTTTTCGAAAATGATATAAATGAAATAATTTGAAGATGTGGTATGATTGCCCTAGACAATTATCCACTCGGGTTGACTGTTCATTGAGAGTTTGCATTCTTGAATATTTTGATATGTGAATGAATAGGTAAAAGAAAAAAAGACAGGAAATGAAAATGAATAACAGCTCTAAACCAGCATTAACTGTGAATGTCTAGATGATGAACTGAAATATATATTATTATATGTGTCTACGGTATCTACTATTCGAAACCAATAAGGATAAACATGAACAATAGTTCCCGCAGACAAAAAAATAGTCGACGAGGGAACTATATATATAAAGATGAACGTAAAGCAAAAGTATGGATCAAGGGCATTTTTCACCTTTTAAAAAAAATTCTTCGTATAAAGTTGGCTTCATTTGAAAAATACAACTACTTTAAAAAAAAACAAAAAAACTCAGTCGGTTCTAATAGAAATGACGACTGTTTGTCAATACAAATATCCATGTATCTTGAAGATGTCAACGAAATGTCCAGATACTTATTTTCTAGATTCAGTGTGTTTGAGTTCAAATAAGATTATTAAAAGAAAACTTGAGTATTAAGACGATAAGGTACGTATATGTTTTCAGGATGCACATTCGATTTAAACCGCGGTAAACGATGTTTCACAGAAGTAACTATGAAACGCGATTTTGATTTCGGATTCAATAATATTTCTTCGAAATAGATGTAAAGTAAGACCCTTAAATAGAACGAATAACATGAATGTAAGACCTCGCTGCACACATACCCACGTATAAATATATACAACCATTTAAACACATTTTTCTTATTTATATCGGGTGTCAGTTAAATATCTTGCCTATACAAAATACTTTATTAAAATGCTATATTCAAATTTATTTTAACAAATAAACAATAATATGGAAAATTTTAGACTTATAATAGATTTGGTTTTTCCTTTATAGGTTTTTTAATGACTAAATATGGACACAAAATTTTCAACAACAAAACAGTTCACCAAAAAACTATCACGTGATTTATGTTACAAGACTGAACAAAAGTTTGAAGGTAAGGGACAAACATAAATTTATTTTACGTTATAAAACTGTATACATTATTCATAACATGCTGATAAAAAATACCAAGCTTATAGTTAAGCTCACCAGATGTATTTTTCATTAACTTAAAACTTGTTAGTTTCGCTCAAACTGAAACAAATGTTAAATCAAATGCGTTGTTCAAGACGTGTTTATCACTGCATATGAAACGTCTTAGTGACTGTTTCGGGCTTTCAAAAAATAGAGAAATTAAAATAATGAAATGATTTTAATATTTCGTAAAACATTTTGCGTTTCTGTATTAACGAGCTCCTTGTCAACAGATTTGAGTTCACTTATTGGTATTATAGAAATTGAAAACCAATATATATGACTGTATGACATGCAACGGGTAAACATATTATATAGTGTGATACACGTACTGTTATTGTTTCTTTATAGTTGTAGCCAAAGACAATCGAAATGAGCTTTATTCTGAAATACGTTATCGTTTTTCAGTTACCTTACCCTTATGCAAGAGGACGCGGTAAGTGTAAACTATAGAAAAAAATATGGCATTCGTCTGAGTAAAACACAAAATAACGTAGTCTCATCAACAAAGGCTAGAAAAATGCCGTTTACATTAGATATAGAATAACTTTATGAATATATGATACGTAAAATTGATGAAAGATTGTTGTTTATATAAAGGTTTAGAACATATATTAATGATTCAAATATACATCATAGAAATGCAAATGACGCTGATGCTTAGTTTCTGGTATCTCTGTTTGTTGTTTCATTGTAAATTTTCTAAACAAGATAATAATACATTGTTTAGATTTCTTAAATCTGATTCTTACACAGTATCGTTATGAAATACATTGTATAATGAAGATAAGATAAAGTGATGATTATTTTTCTTGTATTATTAAAAATTGTCTTACTTCCAGTAAGTATACAATACATTTTTATTAATTTCTAATTTGCACTTTGCAATTATTTTCTTAATGAATGTGTACCTTCGTTCACTAATGCTGTCTTGTTTCTTATATTGACTCACTTTTAATGTAGTTTTATGTTTTTGTAAGAATGATATATTACAGTCTTGAAGAAATATCTAATTCCATTTGTTTAGAGAACAAAGTTTTTTTTAATGTTCTAATATTCATTAACTTTGTATGGGATGCTAACAATAAGCAGAAATGTGGGTTAATAATTGAATATAAAAATAACACGATAGTTTTAATTCATTGTAGTGATTAAAAATAATTCGACGAATTTAACTGAATAAACGTTGTAGCAATTCCATGATGCGTTTAATTCATTATTCACTGGTATTAAAGAAATAATCGTAACTGGAATTACGACTACCCAAATATGGCGACGGCAAATCATATAGATAAAATCTTTACAGTCAGTTTTCTCATATGTAGCATGTTTTTGTCAAAAGTTACTCAGCTGCAAGGTTTTTCTATACCATTACATCATATTTGAATCGTAACGCTGCACTGGAATTGTCTAAGTGCTTTGAAAATTGCCGTTGAAAAATTTGGGATGATAATCGTTACTCTATGGAATTTTTCTTTATCGGATAATAGTGACTAAAAATTAATAAATGTGTCTTTCAGCCTTTCAATGGTATTTTGTGTGTTAAAATGCAAATGTCCAGTTAATTGATGACATTAACGGAAAATAAAACTAAACGAAGAAACTTACAGGTTAATATTTAGGACAAATACTTATATATCTCGATTTATGGGCTTCTTTTTTATATTTTTTCAATAAAATCGTGATTTCTTGTCCCAGCCACTTAAAAAAATGTGTTTGATCTTTACAAGTGATTTTTTTTGTGCAGTCAGTACATGGAATTAGATTTAACATTTTTAAGCAAAGAAACATACTATTTTTAGAGGGATTAATAAGATATTGATTCCTCAATGATTCAAAATAACAAAAATGCATGTCCCTAGACGCCCTATTCAACATGTATTCTCAATGTTTGCGAAAGATATAAACATAAGGGTCCTACAAAAGAAGTTACTCTTTTATAACAGCAGTTTAATTGTTGGCAAAAAAAGAGCATATCAAATGGATCAGAGTGATACCGTATAATATTTTTGTTAATGTCCACTACGAAACTGTTCAAATCTCCTTCAGTATCTGGTTTTTAAATTATGAAAAATATATCAGTGTACAGCTTAGAACGTGCTCTGACGAATAGAATAATTCTTGTTACTATTGCAATATAGGGATTGTGGGGAAAAATAAAACATGTAAAATATGTCTACTACACAACGGTCACCTACGAAACAAGTATTGGAGGTTTTGTATTTTTTCATTTACTAGGATTAGTTTCATGTAGTTCGCAGTATGTTATCAACATAGAATAGGATTGGTGTCAACTGCAAACTTTTTGTCCACTACGATCGAAACGGTTTTGTCTACTACGACACTCATCAAAATCTCCACTACGTAACATGAGTTGTACGTTCATATGTGAAGTACTGTCTTATCTTTCTCGATAAAAAATGGTTCTCAAATTCAGAACAAAATGAGATCGTTCTAGTTTATAAAGTAAAACAAACAAGGTATTCAAAATAACTCTAGAAATAAAAAAAATTACAAGTTGATTTTTTAGCCCTGATAACTGACACCTATATGCAAAACCTTTTAATATATACATGTACCTGTTAAAGATATTGAAAATGAAGCAGTTGCCGAGTCAGGTATTGTGGTAAGTAGATATTTTAATTTCTTTCAAAGTTTCAATGTTATGTGCGCGTTTAAGTTTTTTTTTTAGAGAAAATGGTGAGGGATTAGCAATATCCCATCACAAAAGTGCAAAACTGTAGTTCCTAATTTCTCGCCAAACTATCTCAGGCGAATACTGAACGTTTTTCTTACTTTATTATGGCATAATAGGGTCAATATCAATAAAACACTATCCAGTTACGATTATCTTCTCATTTTTATGCCCCACCTACGATAGTAGAGGGGCATTATGTTTTCTGGTCTGTGCGTCCGTCCGTCCGTCTGTTCGTTGGTTCGTCTGTTCGCTTCAGGTTAAAGTTTTTGGTCAAGGTAGTTTTTGATGAAGCTGAATTCCAATCAACTTGAAACGAAATACACATGTTCCTTATGATATGATCCTTCTAATTTTAATGCCAAATTAGATTTTTATATTTAATACCATAACTACGATTATCTTTTTCTGAGTTACAATTTCCATCCCGAATTTTTCAACGGCAATTTCAAAGCTCTTAGACAATTCCAGTGCACCTTTACGATTCAAATATGATGTAATGGTATAGAAAAACCTTGCAGCCGAGTAACTATTGACAAAACATGCTACATTTGAGAAAAATGACTGTAAAGATTTTACCTATATCCTCTGTCGACATATTGGGATAGTCGTAATTCCAGTTATTATTTGTCTTTGTAAATCATCAACTATTTCGGTTTAGTCTATTTCGAGCAATGTCCTTTTTTGGTACTTATACATCCAGTTTTTATGTTTTAGTTCTATGGTAATTTAATGTTTATATGTTTTGGTCGATTTGACTTTGTATTTCTATACATATTTGTTATAATGTATTAATATGAATAAGCATGTATATTTGTATGATTGCTTGATGTGTTTTCTTACCTTTCATATTATATTTCATTTTTACAGCTAACTTAGTTATGTTAACAAAACCTGTGGTATTCGGCGAAAGTGTAGAACTTGCATGCATGGCCCTCGAAACTGAAATTCCTCTCGACGAACCACACAGCAGAAGCTGGTCAGGTGGACCCTTTAATGCATTATTGTGTATGAACGGTGTTTCAGCAGATAGGTCAAAGTATAATGAAGTAAAAGGAAAAGATATATCTCAGTCCATCTTACGAATAAGTAATTTTTCTGTGTTGGACGTAGATTGTGAATATAAATGTGTGTTTGGTGTGGATAGCACACGAACAACACTTCATCTGAACGAGAGAGACTATGAATGTAAATATTATTTTTGTACAAAGATCGTTCTCTTTTATTACTATTTCTTATATCATTTGCTAAAGTCATTTGTACAATTGAGAGAAAATGCATCTTGATAAACAAATATATACTAGTGCATGTATATGATAAAATAAAAATTAAGATGTGGCTAACACATATCCATGTACACGTTTTGTTTTAAGATATCTAGAGGACCACTGTATAACACTGATTTTTTAGACGACATATCTATACCTTAAATCATAACTGTATCTTAACAGAAGTCATATTTCGCTACGTGAAACGGTGAAATATCGGGTAAAAGCTGCGTTTTTCCGACTTATTTTATCATTCAAACTGATTTAACTTGAAAACGAGATCCTAGACCCCTTTTTTCAAAATGACATTTGGTTTGATAAGGTATGAAGATTAGTCGTAGTATTTTTCTTTAAAAGTCAATAATGCATTTTTTAAAATGTGATAAATAAAGAACAAAAAATGACGTTTTCTTTTCTAAATTCCTGAACATTTGATGAATAAGAGTTATTTAAAAAAAAGTCAGAAATTTATATGATACTTATATAGAAGAAAAATTACAAATAATTTAACAAAAACAGCTTGTGTTTATATTTTTAAACTAACAAGTTATGTATTTCTGTTGAAAGAAAAAATACGTCCACAAATAGCAAATATATGAAATTTCGAACTCATTTTACACAAAAAGTAGCGCATGAAGGTTAATCTGTTATTACATATTTGATTTAATCAGGTTAAAAATAGCCTACATGCAAATTTTCTTCAAAATCTCATTATGGAATGAAGACTGTATCGTATGCCCTTAACATGGAAGACATCTCTAGCAAGCGGACATAACGGATTCTTGTTTAAGTAGAAATTTATGCAAGGATGATAAACATGTACGAGAAATATTCCTCGGTCTCTAAAACTTCCCCACTCAACGGGTTACCTCAATGTAACACATTATGTTAAAAATTATCTTATCAGCCTCTTAAGATGCAGTCTTTATTGATTGAGTGTATGCTTATTTTAATACATGTTGTAGATGTACCTTCAAGGGGAACCACTACCGTGATATCAAGTCTAATGCATGGTCATTTCAGTGTTAACATCTTTTTTTTGAAAGTATGGCCAACACCTGTTTGTGAAATCATATTTGAGGTAGCTTTAAAGTCATATACATTATTTGACAGTTAACATTTAAAAAAAAATAGCATATCATTTTCGAGAAGGTTAACAAAACAGCTGCTAATAAACAAACGAGGGTGATTGTTTTACGTTAGTGCTACCAACAAAGAAGAGAAGAGAACAAAAAGGACAAAACAAGTTTTATACTTTTGAAATATTTGCTGATGTTCTTATATTAAGAACAATGCATACGTATCGTTTGAATTATATCTGGTCGTGAATATTTTGATCTATAATTTAAATGTTTTTGAAATAGCTCATTAATTCCTGTTGATAACCAATTTTAACCATAAATGTGAGCATTTTTTTTCTACCTTTCCATGAATTAGTTGGAGTTTAATGCTTTTTATAATGATTTCTATACTATATTCATCTATGGTATTTCAAGTATTCTAATAACTTTCATTTAATTTGTTAGAGATTAAACTTTGCAAAACGCATAAGAGTGACAAAGACAAAAAATGGCAAGCTATTTTCTGTTAAAATGATTCTAAAGCATGTCTTCAAAAGTGATGTGTGTAGTGGTGAAATGTTGGTTTCATGCCAGATTGGTACTAAGCGTATCGAGGTTGGCAGAGAACAATTTCACACCTGTCCAGTCACAGGTATGTATTATAACATTTACGACTTCAGGTCATTTTTTGTTCATTACATACATATATTTGCAATTTTTATCTTATCAATATTTAAGTATATTAATGTGTGAGCACTAACACCAAGGAATAATGAAAAATGAAATAAAAATGAACAAGTTACATATAAACAAACACAAAATTGACAATCATAGGAGAAAATAAAGCAAAAAAACAATAAAGTTTTAGTGTTTAGTTCATTAAGTATTTTTTATGGCAGTCCTACAACTTATTATCTAGCTGTAAATTTACCTTAGATGGGCTCGGCTTTTCTGTTTTAAGTTGTATTAGTTGTTGGGCTGTTAAACGTATAAACATGATAAAAGTCGATATTCAACCTTCTGATAAAACATGTTTATCTAAAAAAAAACATGTTTTGTGTGGATGAAAAAATCACATGTTTGCATTCATTAAATTCACTTATATCATTGGATCAGTACTATTGCTGGAAAAGTCCAATAAAACTAGGAATGAATGTTACGTTTATCTGTCTAATTGTTTCAATTGTTGAAAATGTATTATATAAATCAGACACACGGTTTTTAGAGGTACCAATCTTTAAGTTTTCCACTGTTGTTGGTGCTTCTCAATTGTCATGTTAACTGAAATACTTTGTCTTCATTTTCATATTACAATTTTTCATTGGGTCTGCATTAATGATACAAATCACTCACGCTTAACTCGGTCTTGATATTTTTTTCTGAAAAAAAACAAGGGTTCGGTTTCATTTGAAATATAAACATATTAAAGAGAAATATAATCATTTCTTATATAGAATATTTTGAACTCAAGATTTCAAACAAATCATTTGGAAAGCTTCTTCATATGTTAAAAGAAGATTTGGTGGTTGTACTACTTATTCGTTAGCAACAAACCTTCCAAAATAGCATGTTACAACTATTGACACTGTCATGCTTACCCTTCCGGAGCACCTGATTTTACTCCCGGTTTTTAGTGGAGTTTGTGTTGTTTCTTATTTATTATTTATAACTGTTGATGAAAATGTCCTTTGGTTTTGTGAGTCTTTGTTTACTCCTTGGTTTTGATTGTTATTGTCATTACAGTTTGTTAACAACTTTTTATCCTTTTTGTAGAGGTGGGAAATTTAAATGACGTCTCCTACAAGTCTGAAAAGAAAGCAAAATAGTGTAGATCAGTTGATAATATTCAAAGCAGAGGTTTTAAATATATATCAAGCGCTTTGTTATTTATATATTGTTTTAGTATAATTATAAAGAAAAACAATATTTTCGTTGTTGGTGGTACCGGTGTACATTTACGACTATAAACATATTTTGTACATTTCCAAAAAGATTACAGATACACATCTATGCGCTATGAATTATTCAACACAAACATGATATAAAACTGACATGCTTACTTCCACTTTATTTGGTTTTAAATGCCCTAATTGCAATCCTACCAAATTTCTTATTTTTATCTCGTGCTGAACATGCACGAAATATTTGCAACTTGACGCTAAGCAACTATCAATCAATATTATTTTTTATGTAACTAATAAAACATTGTTATATTGACTTTTCAGTCCAGAACAAGGATGGAAATCTCGTAAACGACAAAATGCTGATTACAATGATTGTGGCCATTTTCATGTTTATTTTCATGGTTTTCGTTATAGTGCTATACCTGATCATAAAACAAAAAGGATATGATACAAACAATACGAGAAAAGTACATTCGGTTATAAACCTGAACAATCCAGATGGAATGATTCAGTTTTATAACCCGAGAGAAACGCCAATATGAAAAATGTGAAAGGATTCAGCAGGGATATTGGTTGTAAATGTAATTATTTCGCATGTGTATCTAACTCTGCTTCCTTGTTGATGACCTTTTTCGTTTGATTTTTTTTTAAATAAAAGAAAATGCAACAACAGAAATAAAACATTTTTATAATGAGTTATAAAACAAACGATTCTAGTAGTCATTAAAAAGAATAGCTTTACAAAGGAAAACTTAGATTTAAAATTATTCTAATTGTTGTAAGAAAATAAAAATACCTTCTATATGGTATGTTATACATGTATATTTTCAAGAATGATTTGTCAAACTTTTGACAATATTTTGTTGTTGATTATTGAACTGTATAGCCACTCACTGTCATCTTTATATTAACTAACAAGGGAAAAGATATTGGACTGCTGTTACTAAAAAATAAACAAAATGAATTACATATTTTAAGATATTCATATATATCTATGTACAGGAGGTATTTGATTACATTTTATTTTTATATAAAAAAGGAAACGAAGACACGCTAAAAAAAATATTTTTTAAACTATATGCCAATCTCTTGTATAAGCATGCTGAACAGAACAGTACAAATTTTAAGCAGTCAGTTATATTTTATATTAAGTAAATCTTGCCTATATCAGTAACTTTTAAACAGAACAGTAGAAACATTAAGGAGCTAATTATATTTTAACTAGTAACTAGTTATTGTTAATCAGAACAGAACAAACATTAAGAAGTTAGCTATCTTTAATATTTATGTAATCTTGCCTACATTACCTATCACTTACTGTTGAACAGAACAGGTCAAACGTTGAGCGATCAGTTAACATGTGTCACCCCAGTGCAGTTTATCGTTTACGAAACGGTATGGGTTTGATTCATTGTTCAAGATTGATAACTAACTTATAGATGATATCTTATTAACCACGTAATAGCTGTTTCTGAAGAGTTTATCAAAAGAAAAAATTCGTTAAAGAAATAATATGCACAACAAATAAAATCGTAGAAATAAAAAAATGATGAAATACATTTTGTAACTAGGTTTATTGTCTATAATGCATTATCATGATTATTGTACACATGAACAATCATAATGCATACACTTTCAATAATATTGTATTAAAAAATTAACAGATATAATGGTAATTTTTATAATATTTATGTATTCCATATATTTATATATACACATTTTTTTTAATTGTTTTTTGTATTGTTTTTTATTTTTTCTACAATTTATTTTAATGTTATACTTATATATTACATGAAAAATAATATGTGCAATAAAAGATTTAACTTTAAAATTCAGTTTCAGTCATATGATAACCAACTGTGTTCCTCTTTTTGCCGACTTTTACTTTTATGTATATGAGCTTCTGAAAATAAAAATATGAAAAGAACCTAGAAATATATTTTAACATCACGTTCCGTTACATAGATGTTATCCTTTTACTAAATAGTTCATAGTTGGTGACTATTTGAACGCATCCATCCCATCGAACTTGGATACAACAGATACATGAAAGCCTATCTGATTTCATGACTTACCTATATCAATTTGGTTTATATTTAGCAACATTCTAGCAGTGTCTGCATATGGCAATGTATACAGTACATCTACGATACTCCAAAGCTTGCATTCCGATCATGATTTCCTTAATACATATTTGCTAATAACGAGTAGATTATTTAGCAAAGAATTGAAAGTGGTCAAGTTGAAATCATGCCTCCGGAACTTTAACGGAAGCCATTACAAGTTTGTTCATCGTTATGAAATATATATTTTAGAAATGACGATGTATGTGTTCAAATTGCTCCACCTTCTTTTGTACTTACCTGAGCAACACGATGGCTGTCAAATGTGGATCAGAGTTGGTTTAACCTTCAAGATCAGTGTTTTAGTGTGGTTCGTGTTGCTAGGGTTTTGTTATAAACAATAACTGCAGAAAAGTACTTTCATGAATAGGACTATCTTTAGAACTTGGCAAAATCATGAGTATTTCGCAAATGAATGAGCTATATAAAAAAGTCTTTAAACTCATAAAATCATATACCCAATTCCATTACAATTCTATATCGTCAAGCCAAAAAAGATATATTTTAAACTTAAACTTTAATTCTGTACTACTCCTCCATTCACGTTCAGTCTTTCTAGGAATTCAATTTGTCCGCTATCAAACAGAATTTTTTCGTTAAAATTACCAGGTTGTCTCTCTGTGAAAAGAGATAACATCTTCATACCAAAATGTCAACGAAACAAAATATCTATGAATGTTATATATCGCTTCAAAAAATGCATAGTTTGTAATTTAGCTGTACAAAGTGCAACTTGTAATCGAAATTTGCATTGGCAGTGTTCACCTATTGTTTAAATGTTAATGTGTTCTTGATTGGTATATCAATGAAATATGTTGGCCACCAATGACTAATCAATCAACTCAAAGTACCTTTCTACAATTTGATGTTCCACGATATTTGATTCATAAAATATAAGGTTTATAACATGACATTTGTCATATCAGCCCTAGGTCATGATATCAACCCCAGAGTCGACAGTATGTGTGTCCATCAAACTAATTCTTATAAGTAATCTTTTATAAATAACCCGCAAATCTGTTTTTTTTAATACGAGCTTGACCATCTGTGACTATCATTTAAGACTTGTTGTCAAATGATGCATAGTGCAAATATATATGTCAAAGAAAAACTTCAATGTTAAAAGCAATTAATGTTCTTCAATTACCTATTTCGTTTGTTATAACGACTTGGTTGACCGTTACGGAATATCCGTTTCACAGATGATATCGGATATGTAACTATAATCCCGTTCCCTTTCCACGAATTTGACCTACCGAATTAGGTTATTTACCGGTTTTGTAATAACATGAGCAACGTTACGGATGCCACATGTGGAGATCTGCTTACCCTTCCAGAGCACCTGAGATCTACCCCATGTTTTGGAAGGGTTCGTGTTGCTTAGTCTTTAGTTTTCTATGTTGTGTCTTGCGTACTATTGTTTGTTTGTCTTTTTCGTTTTTAGCCATGCCGTTGTCAGTCTATTTTCGATCTATCAGTTTGAATGTTCCTCTGGTATCTTTCGCTCCTCTATAAAAAAAATATTTTAACCAAACGAATACCGGTGTTATTCTTATGTAGATAATTTCTTTATTTCTCGCATGCAATTTAGACCACCAGTCCGTCGTTTTTGTTTTATTCTATATCTGCTTGCTTTTTCGTTTATTTTTAAACCGAAATTACTATTTGTATTAACCGTCATGTATTGCTGATAACAAAAGCAACTATATTTACTTAAAAAGAAAGGAAAAAAGGAGAAAATGAATGCCTTTCACAGTTTGGGTTTTTATATCTTTCGTTTGAGAATACGTCCAGCTATAGACATGAAGCAAGTGGATATACTTTCCGTGCTTCAAATTTACATAGGTAGAAAGTGATAAGGCATTGTCAAGCTCAAATTGAATTTACAATCATTTTTAGTTTCCGTTTACTCATGTACCGTTTTGCGTGATAAGACACAAAAGACAAATTTGTGTTTTGGGCGTTCCAGATGAAGGTGAATCAAGAAAACGCATCGGAAACATAATACATTGGTTTTAAATTTTGACGTTTGTGAGCATCCGTTTTACAGCTAACACAGATCAATATCCGTTGTTTGCATTGATTAAGTAGAGTTTAGTCAGGTTTGATGGACTATTCTCCTTTTTGAATTTACCTTAAAGTTTGGTTTTTATGTTAATACTTTTTAACTTGTGCTGGTCAATGCCACTGTTGTTAGAGTTTTAATTCCCCGAGGGTATCGTCAGCCAAGTAGTGAGCATGTCTGAACTGTCATTGATATGGTCATATTCACAAATTAACTGTTAACAAAACTATTGAATTTTTGAAATACTAAGACTTTTCTACCTCAGGAATAAATTACCTTAGCTGTATTTGTCAAAATATTTTGGAATTTTCGTCCTCAATGCTCTTCGACCTCGTTCTCTATTTGGCCTTTTTAACTTTTTTGGATTCAAGTCTTTTGAAGACGAAACGCGCGTCTGGCGTTAATATGAAATTTCTATCCTGGTATCTATGATGATTTTAATTACTACGACTGGGTTGATGCCACTGCTGGTGGAGATTTATTTCCCCGAGGGTATCACCAGCCCAGTAGTCAGCACTTCTGTGTTGACTTGAGTTATCATTGATATGTTCATATTTATAAATTAACTGTTACCAAAACTATTGAATTTTTGAAATACTAAGACTTTTCTACGTCAGGAATTAATTACCTTTAGTTAGCTGTATTTGGCAAAATATTTAGGAATTTTCGTCCTCAATGCTCTTCGACCTCGTACTCTATTTGGGCTTTTTAAATTTTTGGATTCGAGTCTTTTGTAGACGAAACGCACGTCTGGCGTAAATACAAACTTTAATCCTGGTATCTATGATAAGTTTATTTACATGATTTTACCTGTAAATTGAATGCACACAAATATCATCGAATGCTGCTCGTTAACTGATTGAATTTTACGTGCAAATAAATCAGATAGACACGCAAATGAAATGAACCGGTACAATTGTCGTATTGAAAACCAGAAAATCAAAACGAAAATTTGTGTCAAAGAGACACTAAACCGACCAAAGTGCACAAAACAGCACAAAACTACATGTGAGTATTAACGCAGCGAGAAATTAAAGCAATCGGAGGCGGGCTTCATGCAACATATCTAACGTACAATGTATCTCATGAGTCAATATAAGCTATCCAAGTCTCTGTTCATTCACTGTTTGTTTATTGTGCTGGAGACCAAATTTATATAAGAAATGTATAATATATTTGTGGAATATTTCTATGCATGTCATGTCCTGTTTTTCTGTGCTATTTTTAATTTCAAATATAGTATTAAATAAGTCCTTTCTATATTTTTTGCGACGATTCTTATATTGATACAGACGAAAGGAGAAATACATATCTATGAGGTAGAGACAAACAAGTTTCGGTTACAATATTGATAAGACAAATCACAAACTAATAGACACAAAGTAAGGAAAGAAATAAATACATATGAACATGAACCCTATAGACGTTAGTCGATGTGTATGATTTAATTTATCTTACATACATCTGTGACCTCTTACCTCTACATTATATATGTTACCTGTACGTGTACATGATCGTTAATATATATTGAAGGCACCTTGGTTATCTTTAACTGTCTATTATCATTGTAGAGTGGTATGTATAACAATAATACATTTATACATATGTATATGTATGTGTGTTTACAACAATATACAAAACAAAAACATGAGGAAACAACACAGAGGTTGTACTTTGTAAATACAGATGTTTCTCAAACTATGCCCATTTTTGGAAGATATTCATAGATAATTTTATTTGTTGACATACTGGTTCCCAGATATGTTCTCTATGTTTCATCTCATAGATATACTTGGAATTGTTATCAGTATAAAAAACATACTATTGCGGTGAAAAATGAATTCTGAAGTAGGCAAAAAGAAAAGGTATGGATAGTACATAATTTTAGTAGAAATTTAAACTTTAACAAGTTCAGGGCATATACCATGTATACATGTGGAAAATATATGCCGCACAGCCCTATGTTTTGACCTTTGAATTAAATAGTAGTGCATATCAACTTTTCATTCTAGGAAATAATTTTTCACGAAACTTATAGTCAAAGTGTCACAGTTTCAGCCGCAAAGGGGTTCCTATAGGAAATTGGATGGTCTATATTTACATAAATTCAACCTAGAACAGTTTTCAAATACAATAGTCAAATATCTATGTGAGCTTTCGAAGTCTGCCCGAACACCGATCAGTGGGACATACTTTAGGAAAAAGACTACTTACCAATCAGAATGAGGTTTCTTTGTTCATGTCTTCTTTGAGTTATGCATAATAGTTGTAAAAAAAAATCCAAGAAATATGTTGAGGCAGTATTTTCGAAATCGTGGTCAACACTATAAAGCCGCGTACATGCGATAATTATTATTATTATACTTCACGTTAAAATGCCATATTTTGATTGGTTAATACGAGGGTGTCATTTTACTCTATCACATAGCTGAGAGGGTGACAATTTTTTTGAATGTTACCCTCTCGTCTCAACCAATCAAAAATCGACAATTTAAAGGACAATGGATTGAATTTACATCAAGTAGTTGAATACAATGCTTAAGTTTGACGTTTTGGATCAAATTTTATTATTTAACTGTCAAAATAAAAAAACCCAACATCTTGTTGTTTACATTTCTAATACTCGTAACGTTGTTATGTACGTGACGTCATAGAAAATCCTTTTGAAATAAAATTTATCTGTAAAAGACAAAAATGATAGGACGTTTAGTATAATAAATTAAATAACACATAGCTGAGAGGGTGATAGAGCAGATTGGTACCCCTTGAAAAAGCATTGTCAACCTTGGCTTCGCCGCGGTTGACAATGTTTTCTCGGGGTACCAATCTGCTCTATCACCCTCTCAGCTATGTGTTATTTATATATTGTTGTTGTTATCCTATATGGCATCCCTATTGGCTATATCAAATTGACCGGTGGGACTCGATCTTCAGGCATTATACGATTATACAATACAAATTTTAATGCATTTAACTTTTATCTATACTAGAGACGACCGAATTTCAGCTTGCCCCTAAACAATAATGTAACCAGCGGAATGAATCATAGACACACAGCGTGAAAAAATGGCAAAATATACAAAAAAGAACATTCAAACGCATAAGTCGAAAATAAACTGACAACACCATGACAATAAAAAAAGACAAAATAGACAAACAACAGTACTGTAAACTCAACTTAAAATATGACAGACTGTGCAACATTAACCCCGACAAAAATCGAGATCGATCTCAACTGTTCCGGAAGGGTAGCAGATCCTCAATCGTGTAGTGATAATTAGCAAACTTACCAACATACAAGCCAACAGGATTAAACTTAAAAAAAAGAAATTTCACAATCGGTTTTCTTTTTTTTCAGATACACACGTGACGATGGATACGAAACTTAAAATTCTTATATGTGGGGGAGGAAACGGCGCTCATTGTTTATCCGTATTTGCATCACAAAGAAAGAATGTCAAAGTTAACGTATTAACATTGCATGACGGCTCAGCTGATCTTTGGAACAATTCTCTAAAGGAAGGATGCCTGACTATTTCATCAACACAACCAGATAGTTCAGTTGAAATGATTGAATCATCACCATCATTTGTAACGAACGACGCAGCCGCGGCAATGGATCAAATACAGGTCGTTTTTATTGTTGCTCCGGCATATCGTCATGAACTTTATATCCGTAGCATACTTCCTTACATCAAACCAAACATGCTTATAATCGGTCTACCAGGCCATGCAGGATTTGAACTTCAATGTAAGTACATTTCAGGAGCTAAATTCAGAATATGTACAATCGTTGGTTTCGACTCCTTACCATGGGGATGTCGTGTAGTAGACTATGGCAAACATGTTCGCTTGTTAGGAAAAAAAGACGTAGTATATGCCACAATACTCACAGGTATTGATTGTAAACTTCCATTTCAAGTAGTTGAAACTATACAATACATACTCGGAGAAAAACCAGTAATAAAACTAGCTTCTAATTTTCTTTCTGTTTCATTGATGGCTGGTTCAATTCTACACCCTCCTCTCATGTACGGGAAATGGAAAGACTGGGATGGACAGCCTATAACAGAGGTACCCTCATATTTTACAACAGTAAGTGAGGAACAAGCTGACATAATGTCAACCGTAAGTGATGAATTAGTGGCCACGGCAAAGAAGATATCAGACCTGAAAAGGGATATGGATATGTCTGACGTCATTCATATTCATGATTGGTTTAAACAGCGTTACTATAAGCAGATATCAGATGATAGTTCAGTGATGACGTGTATGAGAACAAACCAATCATATTCTCAGTTTGTACATCCGATGAAGGTCGTAGAGAATGGATATGTTCCAGATTTTAAATATCGTTACATAACGGAGGACATTCCGTTTGGTCTTGTTGTTATGAAAGGTATAGCCGAAATCGTAAGCGTACAAACACCAACCATGGATAAAATCATTAAATGGGCACAATTCAAAATGGGCAAAGAATATCTAATTGGGGATAGCTTGAACGGAAAAGACATTAGGGAAGTTCGAGCTCCTCAGTCGTATGGAATCAAATCTTTGGATGAATTACTGAATTTTATATACTTTAACATGAGATCAGCAGATTAAAAAAATAAGATTAAAACAATAGCTTTTTTTTTAAAGGAAACGAACGATTTGTTGTTTATTACGAAATATCCTTCCATAACCCTGCCATCATAAAAAACAACGGAATAGTCGTGTGTGTGTGTGTGTGTCAATGTCAACAAGATCTCGGACAAGTTTTATAATGGTCGGCGATCGACTTTTTTTAAAGGAGTTATGCCTCTTGGAAATATTAATTTTATAAATATAGCCTCGTTTGCGCTCTAAAAAAATGTTTTATTTAGTAATGGTCCTTGAATCTAGGATATATCTTATATGTTCAACGCAGGGGACATTGGAACTCTGTTTTTTTTTTATTACAATAACGTTTTTCTTCGAACTATTGTGTTGAAAGTGGTGACAAACTGGGTTGCGTATATTGTATCTAATTGTTTGCCCATATTGTTATCAAATTTTGTTTGTTTTTTATTCATAATCTGTTTAATTTCTTTCTTGTGTATGAATATAAAATTGGCATAACAATCATAAATAGTAGTTAGAACTATATTTAGAACTGTTTAACAAACAATAAAAGTAACTCGGTCTACAATGTTTGATATTTTTAATATCATTTCAATTTTTCTGTCTTATATTTTCACTGGATTGCGAATGGTTAAACAATTTTATACAGATTGCCTTAAGCTTGTCACTAAAATAATTTGCAAGATTTCTGACTTAGGACAGGAACATACGGAATGTGACGGGGTAAAGCATGTATGCTGGCAAAAAATACCCTATATATATAACTTAAAATCAAAAAGTTAAACTACTAACAATAAGGTAAAGGGATTCAGAAATTATGAAACAGTTACATTTTTCGAGTTCAAGTTCGACAGTTCGATCGATCGAGAGAACCATAAATCTGTAAGTATTAATCTATTTCACTTAAGTTTTTATAAACTTTTCAATTTTCAATTTTATGAATTTAATTTCGTCTTCTTTTTTATACTTAACTTGGCAAATCAAATTGTTTAGGTTTTTCTTTGTGTTTTTAATGAAAAATTCAGTTTTTCATTTCTCCCTATTTTGATGTTTTATGATATATATGTGTCAATCGACCAAAACGTTCGCCGTGACTGAAAATTAAACACAGAGTTTAAAACCTACCGTAGATACAACGTAGAAAATTCTTTACAAACTAGGTTTGAATCCCAAAAATCAATTGGGAAACAATAGGCGAGTATGTCTTCAAAAGATATAATATTTAAAGATTTAAAGTCATATGAAACGAGTGACAGGTGAAAAATATTGTTTATCCAATTCTTGAACCAATGCATGTTCATATCATCAACTTAGTTCTATGTGGACGATTTTATCATTTTTTACGCAAATACATCGTATAATCATCATTTTTTTCTCCCTGTCTGTTATGAATTAACAAATATGGCTGCTCATTAAATGTCGTGTTTTGAAGCCAAAGTTTACCGATTGTAACCTTGTAGTAAACAATTAACAAAAAGCATGGGTATTGAGAACGTTTTTAACATGTACAATCAGATAATTGTTGATTCATGCGTATTGCGATCACCGGATTTTTACGAGGAGGGTCACGCTAAGGTCACTATGCATACGGAAAATATGTCGGCGAATTGCTTCCTGGAAGCAAGCAATTAAAAATAAGTAAACTTCTTCTAGATGTGGACAAATTAAAGAATTTTCCTCAGAAAAAAGTATATGTACATAAGTTGTATAATGAAAACTATCCATTTAGTTATAAAAAACATTTTTTTTTGATTTGAGGTTTCATATGACTTTAATTTCATAAAACCTTTTTCATAAAATAATACATGAACATATCAAGTAATGTTCTATCAAAAGTTTATCTTATACCAAAATATGTCACTTCAAATCTTTATTGTCACAAACGAAGATTTGGGATAAAAACTAGAATCAACTAGCAAATTCACCAGGCGATTTACAATATAGTTTCATTTACATTACCATATGTATAGCATTGATGTTTTCACGGTGTTAAAAGTAACGTCAATTAGATTCAGTTCATTTTATGGTAGTACACCCTATTAATTTTGGACATTTAGTTAAATATGACAATAAATATATAAAAGTTACAATACAAGTTCTTTACGGAACTGAGAATATTCATAATAATTGTATTAAAATGAAATAAATATATAATAGTTTATTTAAGTATAAGGTGAAAAACCGACATTCTCATGCATGAAATTTTAACACAACGGGTTTACCTTGAATAGTTGAAATCGTTCAGTAAGCATACAGAATATAATTCAACCAACCGTACATGAACATTCAATGTCACAAAGTTTAATTTTGTATGAGAATTTTATTCGACGATTTTTTTTATATTTTATTTAAAAAATGAGCAGTTTATTTAACAGCAGCAACGACTTTGAAAGAAATCGCCAGGAAAGAGGAGAATGGAGCAAAAAAGTGGAATATGTTTTATCAATGGTGGGTTATCTTGTTGGATTAGGAAATCTGTGGCGGTTTCCGTACATATGCATGAGAAACGGAGGAGGTACGTAATCTATGATATAATATTGTATACGTGTATCAAATCTAGGATTTATTTTAGTCTGATTTAAAATTGAAAAAATACCCCCCTTTCCCCTTTATAAAGAAAATGATTACCTCTTCCTCAAAAAACTAGAGCAAACATCACACACAATTTATTATCATTTATTTCAATATAAATCAATACATATTTCCTTTTATACGATATTTAAGAACACAACTGTTTACAGCTTGATGTCGGGAAGAAATACCGACTCTAGAAAGATTTTGAATACCAAATTTAGAACGTTTTGCGCCAACTGACCACTACAATGAAGAGATGTAGTTTCAACAGTCCCCAAAACACCTAATTTGTATAAGTTTTATAATTATAGACTTAAATAATTTCGATTGTTCTGTTCGGTTTGTAATGTGCATAATGTTCAATATTGATCATTAAATATTTCCTCAGAGAATTTATTTTTCTTGCTTGTCTTCATCTTGATTTTAGTAATCTAACACTGGACTATCCATTTTAAGCAAATTTGGTAAAACAATATTGTTAAGAAGAAGGAATATAAATTTTTCGAGTTGACCGATTGTTGGTTATGAGAACATAGAATTATTAAGACATTAAGACATTAAAATTGAGAAAGGAAATGGTGAATATGTCAAAGCGACAACCACCCGACCATAGAGCAAACAACAGCCGAAGGCAACCAATGGGTCTTCAATGTAGCGAGAATTCCCGCACATGTAGGTGTCCTTCAGCTGGCCCCTAAAATATGCATAATAGTACAGTGATAATGGACGCCATACTAAACTCCGAATTATACACAAGAAACTAAAATTTAAAATCATACAAGACTAACAAAGGCCAGAGGCTCCTGACTTGGGACAGGCGCAAAATTGCGGCGGGGTTAAACATGTTTATGAGATCTCAACCCTCCCCCTATACCTCTAGCCAATGTAGAAAAGTAAAAGAATAACAATACGCACATTAAAATTCAGTTCAAGAGAAGTCCGAGTCCGATGTCAAAAGATGTAACGAAAGAAAATAAATAAAATGACAATAATACATAAATAACAGCAGACTACTAGCAGTTAACTGACATGCCAGCTCCAGACCTCAATTAAACTGATTGAAAGATTATGTCTTCATCATATGAATATCAGGTACAATCCTTTATTATACCAATCATGAGCCCTTGTCGGGCAAGATACAAAAACATCATAATACAATGATTATATAAACATTAGTGAAATACACAATAAGTAATACACACATAATAAATTGATAATATGAGCAATGTAGGATATAATAATGGTAAGAGGCATTAAGTGTAATGAGGTCGATTTAATATTAAAAGAATATGATATAAAGTTTATTAATACGGAAACAAAAAAAAAGTAAAAATAGAACCAGGAATATAGTATCTCATTCTGCAGGAGTTCTCCTCATGACCAGTGCACAGCAGTGAGAGACTTTTACATCACAACAATGCAAAAATCATCAAGGGGAGATCCTTCAGAACTACTACATATACATGAGATTACTCCAATAGTGATTCTCCTCATGATTAATGCACAGTAGCAAGGGTTGACATTGCTACTGGGCAATATTCATCAAGGGACGGTGCTCTAGAACTCACTATAGAGAAAATAAAAAGTTCAAATTACAAGTAGTAGAGGGAGATAAATCCCATTAAAATTTTTCATATTTTTTAATAATTTATTTTCTGATAATAAATTCTCATCTTCATTATTCATTAACCATATATCTGATTTTGGTTAGGGTCAAGATTTTTAAAATTCTTGCAGCAATTATTTATCATTGTTATCATGTCTTTCCTTTGGTCCGATAAACTATCACAGTTGAAAAGAAAATGTGTTTCATCTTCGACCTCATTACTACAACATCTCTTACATATTCTATTGTGTCGGGGAGTATTACTATATCTACCTCTCTCTCTATAAGTAAATGGTGAGCAGATATGCGAAATCTTGTTACACTCCGTCTATCTTTAAATTTTTTACCAATATTAAGATATTTTTCACAAGCACAATTTGATTTAAAGGTAACATATGTGCATAGTTTTCCTTCTGATTGAGTTTTGAGATTTTTTTTCCCCAATCTTTCAACATGGCATTTCTTAGTTTTCTGTTGTCAATTGGTTTTATTTGTGGAAAATTCTATTGTACCACGATGGTTTCTTTGACTCATACAATTTCTTTGATTCTATAAATGCATTATATAACAATGGAAAGTAAGTGTCTGATTTTTCTAGTCTGTAATAGTATTTAGTCATTGCTTTAATCATGTTAAAATATATTGGTAGTCTTCCTAACTCAGTTAATACTGCAAAATTGGTGCTTTATTTGGAGCTCTAAGAATAAATTTACAGAATTTAGTATGAAGTTTTTCAGCAGGTAATCTAGAGTGAACATGGTCAAATGAAAAAAAAATCCATTTCTATATTTAGACGACATTGGATTAAAGGCATCCCATATCTCACAGCTGTATAATAGGATGGGTTTGATGGTATGATCAAAAACATGCATGCTTGTTTTGAATGAAGGATGCAAGGATAAAAAATCTTTAGATAACTTAAAATAAGCTTTTAGTGCCTTTTTATACAATTCATCCTGGGCTACTGTAAAGGAGCCAGATGCACAAAAATGTATACCCAAATATTTATATGTATTACCACACTCTAGTTTTACACCATTTAGCATAAAATCATATTTGTTAATCAATCTACCTGCCTTGTTGAATACAAGAACCTTTGTTTTGTTTGTATTCACACTTAAGCACCAATCATTGCAGTAATTTTGCAAAATGTCCAATTATTAAGTGTTTTTACATCTCGCAGTGTGCATCGTTTATAAATTATCATGAGTCAATTAATAATTTGTATGCTTTGCATGTAAGTGTGAATTAAGTTCAGACTAATTACTTTCATTTTTCAAAAATTGAAAAAAAGAGGGAATGCATGTTTCTGTTTTGAAATGGGATGGGAAAAAGAACGAAATCTAGAATAAGTAAAAAAAAAAAAAAAAATAAAAAATAAAAATAAAATAACCAACCAAAAAATGCGACATTTCAGAATTTTACTCAAAATCAACTTGTTTATTATAACAAATAGGTTTTTTTTACTAATGAAAACCATGTTTATGTTTCAGGTGCATTTTTGATTCCGTTTCTGTTTTTCTTGGTTCTATGTGGACTACCATTATTATTCCTTGAGACCACAATTGGACAATTCAGTGGTAAAGGATTTCTTCATGTTTGGGAAGTATGTCCACTATTCAAAGGTAAAATCAATGGATACAGGTCAATACATCTAGTTCATTTTTACCTAGCAGATGTATCAGCGCAAACAAGTTAACAAATAATTCATGGGGGCTTGAGTATATATCGATGATTACCACGAATTTATGCGACCATTTTACCACGAGCGATAGCGACTGGATATGCTATCAATCACGATGTGTATTATGTGTTTTTATGCCCCATCTAGGGACGCTGTGTTTTTAATTGATATTATAGTAGCCTCTGGTCTACGCTATCAGAAATATAGAGTTCAAACTTATTCATTATCTTTTTGACCAATTTGTATTATCATGTGTTTAAAAAGCGTGATCCGAATTTGACCACTGATTAAGATACGTACATGTATATGTATGGATATTTCAAGATAACAATAGATTCATGATTATTTTATTAGTTGTTAGCTGTCAGTAACTACGAGTACTCTCGGATCAGTATTTAGTGTCTTTTTGTTGTTAGGATACACAAGTACCCGACCAAGTCCACTGTGTATTTTTGTTAAATGTATTTGTATTTGTATCCATCGGATGATTTAAGCCTTTTTCAACTGATTTCTATAGTTGGTTCTTATGTTGTACTGTTACACCACTGTCCCAGGTTAGGGGGAGGGTTGAGATCCCGTTAACATGTTTAAGCCGCCACATTCTGTATGTATGTGCCTGTCCCAAGTCAGGTGTCTGTAATTCAGTGGTTGTCGTTTGTTTATGTGTTACATATTTGTTTTTCGTTCATTTTTTGTACGCAAATTAAGCCCTCTGTTTTTTTGTTTGAATTGTTTTACATTTGTCATTTCGGGGCCTTTTTATACCTGACTATGCGGGACGGGCTTTGCTCATTTTTGAAGGCCGTACGGTGACCTATATTTGTTAATTTCTGTGTCATTTGGTCTCCTGTGGAAAGTTGTTTTGTTGACCACATCTTTTTATATTTATACATGAAGATGTAAGTATGATAAAAATCGCGTTTATTGGGATGACCCATTAATATTCACTCATACGTAGTTCGGGTCAAATAGGATCATTATATAAATAAGTACGTCTGAGTCAGTGACAACTCTACAACAGATATATCCATCGGAGCACCAGCAATGATGGTGATACATGGCTGTGTACATTATGTATATACAACTCATCTAAACATCAACCCAACAATGTTAGATCTGTAAATTTGCTTTCGCAAATTTTTGGTTCTTCCCTCACAGTAGCATGGGTTCGAATCCCGGCGAGGGAAGAACCAAAAATTTGCGAAAGCAAATTTACAGATCTAACATTGTTGAGTTGATGTTTAGACGAGTTGTATATATATATATATAAGTACGTCTGAGTCAGTGACAACTCTACAACAGATATATCCATCGGAGCACCAGCAATGATGGTGATACATGGCTGTGTACATTAAATATGTTTTATATACCCCATCAATCAATATGTTAAACTTTTACACAAATTTTGTGTAGCCGTCAAGCTACAAAGATATTTTTTGTCATGCATCCGATTTCACCTAGATAGATGCACACGCCCGATGAAGCTAGTTTGTTTAGCGAAATATTGCGTGAATAATATATAAAATATAACAAACTAATTTTATAACACTCATTAGTGTGTTAAAGTTACATTCTTAGACACTTATATAATTTAATTTAGTAACTGCATCAGTTTATTTACAAACTGATCCACACCTAGATAGATTGAATGTTGATTGTTGCTATTTTTAGACACTATATATATATATATATATATATATAGCGGATGTGGTCGAGTGGTCTAGAGCGCTGGACATGAGGCTAAGCGATTGGTGCTGTAGTGTATCAAAGGTGTGAGTTCGAATCCCGCTGAGGGACGGACAAAAATTTGTCAGTAGAAAATCTAACTCTAACACTGTTTGGTGTAATTTTCAGACTTATAATATATATATATATATATATACAACTCGTCTAAACATATATATATATATATACAACTCGTCTAAACATATATATATATATATATATACAACTCGTCTAAACATAAATATATACAACTCGTCTAAACATCAACCAAACAATGTTAGATCTGTAAATTTGCTTTCTCAAAGTTTTGGTTCTTACCTCGCCGGGATTCGAACCCATGCTACTGAGATATCGTGACACCAAATCGCCTGCACTGTAACCGGTGCGCTAGACCACACGACCACCTGGGCTTCATAAAAATGAAGCTTTCGGTGGCCGTATGTTACCTTTTCACGTCAGTTTTAATCTAGCGTCTTACTACATACAGTACATGATATATAAGGCATAGATGTTATTTTTACAGATCAGCTAAATTATCCATAGTGAAGGATCCTACAAATTATATAAGATAATTATATTTATAAGTACGTTTGAGCCTGTGACAACTCTACAACAGATTTATCCATCGGATCACATATTAACTTGCTTCATCATGCTATAACATATATTTAGAGCCGGTAAAATGCTGTTTAAAATATGATAGAAGCTGTGTTTAAACTAGATTTAAATATTCTAAACATTCTGTATTGAAATGGAAATATATGTAGCATGTATATCTATTAACTTAGTGTCGTACTGGGACAGAATTCGTTTATTCAAATATTCATAAATTGCTTTTATCAATTGAATTTAAAATGCCGTTTTCTGTCAGTGTGTTCAATATATATATATATATATATATATATATATATATAAATACAAACATATTTGTTTTACCGAAGAAACACATTTTTTTTAGGATTTCGGAAGAATCATTAATGCAGTTCAGATAATAATTATGTCTAAACTATCATGTTTGATTTCCAACACATTTGACAAACTCCAAGCGAGGGGCAACACTTTTACTCCAAACGTTTATTGTTATACACCAAACGCTAAAGGAGATTTATGTTAAAAGATATACATTTATTTACTGAATTTAATGGATATTTTCAGTTTTTTAATCGTTGCGGTAAGCGAACAATGATATTTAGAAATGTTTTAAAACTGTTAAAGAGTTTAAAAATGTTATTACCGTAGATTTAGGTTAATTGGGTACAGAAAATTTCACAATAAAACGATAGACCTGAGAAAAGAACACTATTAAGAATATATTATAACATGATCATTAGGTAGCTAGCATTTGATTTTTATGGGGGATAGGATGAAACTTTAAAAAAGCAGGAGTGTTGAATTAAAAAAAATGCAGGATGAACGAGCAACTAGGCAAAAAAATCCCAGGATGACAATTCATGCAAGCAAGTCAAGATAACCCAATAAAAAAATTCAGGACCGAAAAGAATGAAAAATAAAAAGACAGGACAGGAGATCACAACTTAAAAAAAGCAGGACAAGATTTTCATCCTTGTCTCCGTTATGATTCAAATGGTAGCCCCCTTAAATCGTTAATGGTGATTTTATTTTTCAGGAATAGGTGTTGGTATGATGATTCCTATATAATATGTATTTAGTATCTATTATAACATGATCATTGCATGCATGGACTTCGTATTATATCGGGACTAATGATTTTATTTTTTCAGGAATAGGAGTTGGTATGATGATTCCTATATTTGTATTTAGTATCTATTATAACATGATCATTGCATGGACTTTGTATTACATCGGGAATTCTTTTCTGAATCCGTTACCATGGACAACCTGTGACAACTACTGGAATAGTCCTAATTGTGTAGTAGACCACGGATTCCTTAAGAATATTAATAACATATCAGGACAGAGTTTAAACATTAGTTCGCAGATATATGAAGATACAACAAACATGGAGTTTATAACGAATACAAGTTCCGAATGGATTACTGCACAGGAAGACTTTTGGCAGTAAGTTCGCTGGCCTTATAGATCCTTCCTTTGGGTTCATATAATCTAAGGACCATTCAGTGATAGAAATCAAATCATGTATACCTGAATGAGCCCTTCTTTTGGTGTTAAGCTTATATAGTTCTCTTTTAAGTTATTCTTCCGAGAAAAGAAAACACCAACATGACCTTTTATAGCTGACTAAGAGGTGTGCGCTTTGCTCATTGTTGAAGGCCGCACGGTTACCGATAGTTGTTAATTTGTGTGTCATTTGGTCTTTTAAGAGTTGTCTCATTGGCAATCTTACCACATATTCATTTTTTTGTATATACAAGTTATACAGACGCCGATATTCAGTTTTGTTATTAAAAAATAAAACACTGTTTTAGGTCTCTGATGATATTTGTATATTTGGCAATCATACCACATCTCCTAATTTTTATATACAATAATTCGATTGTTTGTCAAGCTACGGTCATGCACAAGGTATCTTTTCTAAAACATGTATCTTTACTGCGACGCTTTATTCTGACTCCGATCCGAAAGGTTTTTGGTTTGCATATATATATATATATATATATATATATATATATATATATATATATATATATATATATATATAGAGAGAGATAGATGTATCTGTAGATATATATAGTTGGTTACCTGAAGATAATATGGTAACCTTACAGATATATATATATATATGAAAATGTATAGATGCACCGTGGGATACACTGGTGCTTTACATTTAGAATGCACCGTGGGATACACAGGTGGAGTATCCAAAAACCTATAATGTCATAGTTAACATTAAGATTATATGCAGCGAGTTCTGCAATTTACTGGGAATCTATTTATGATGCTTAAAGTTCAAATAAAAGTCACTAGTCTCAACAGCAAACAAGTTGGTATCATTATTAAAATCTGTATTACCGCTGCTACAGACAGAAACCTGAAAAATAAATACAAAGGAGCAATTATATCTCGTACAAAAAAGGAGTGGGAGGGCAGGTTTTCAAATTTACCGCTTACGAAATTCAAACAGCTTGCTGTAAAGGACTAAATTAAGTCACAGAATATATAACGTCACTCATGTTAGGTAATTAAGCTAACACATGAAACACAATCCGAAAGAGGCCCAGCGATAACTGAATTTAAGTCTATTTACTTAAATTCCATTAGCCCAAACAGAATTATGCTTTTCTTAAGGAACCGATTTTCTTCGTTGCAGAAACAATGTACTGCAAATGTCCAAAGGTTTAGAAGACTTGGGTAATTTGAACTGGCGTTTATTGTTGTGCTTGCTTGGTGCATGGGTTATTGTAGGACTATGCATTATCAAAGGGATCAAATCAATAGGGAAGGTTAGTAAACAGTAATTTCTATCATATGACCATTGATTAAGTATATTATTCGCGACATTCTTACCTTTACTACATAGATATAAGATAGAAGATGTGATAGGAGTGTCAATGAGACAACTCTTAATGTATACATTGTTACTTCATGCATACCCAATAGTAAGGGTTTTGTTTTATCGCCATCATGTATATGACTAAATTTTCTACTTACTACTATTTTTACGAGTGTCGATACACGTTTTAACATGAACACGTAAGCATTACATTTAAAAAGCCATTTTTATTTTCCACAAAAAGCCAAATAATTCTAAAAAGGGTTGAAACATTTTCCATAAGTTGTAACAATAAAAGCACTACATATGATTTGACATCATTTGCATATAGTAAATCTTTTAAAGGCAATTTTGAAAATATCTTTTAATATGAGCAATATAGAACAATAATGTATAAAAAATCTAAATTACATGTATATATGTATTTTAAAAGGTTGTGTACGTAACAGCAGTATTACCGTATATTTTACTGACAGTTATATTCATCAGAGGACTGACACTTGAGGGTTCTCTTTACGGAGTTATGACATTTCTGAATCCAGATTTTAGTAAACTTTTAGAAATCAGTGTAAGTATGAAAAATAATGATATTGCAACAAATGTTTCGCTCTGAGGGAACTAGAAAAAAATATTCCGATTCCCAACTTTAAAGAACAAACTATTTCGATCGGGGGTAAAACAATATCTGATTGATATTTTATGTCATAAAAAATAATGTTCAGTTCTTGAAAACGTCCTGTGTTTTCGGCGGTGTGATATTACCGAATGAGATTTTTCAATGGATTTGTACATGTATGCATAAATAATACAACGGGTGTCACATGAGGGGTAGAAACTGACTAACCGTCCGGTGTATATCAGTGATTTTTCCTAATACAACATATTAAAACGAATGTATCGGTATAATGCTGAGTCGTGCATTCGCATGCTATTAAATAAATAGATTAAGATCAATGACTCCACATACTCTACTTAACATAAAATGTTATTTCATTGTATGGATATTATAATATTTCTGAAGGAGTATTGAATTTGTTCATCGTTATAGAACTTGTCTGTCGTGCATAAAATTTTAAAGTGGGTTCACAGACATCCGTGTACTATAATGATATTCGGAGTACATGTATACACTAAAGTATATAAACGAAACAGAATTGGCTTATACTTTTAAATGTAATAACATGAATAAGGATATCATATAAGATATACATTTGTGTAATATATTCCGGCATATTTTAACTTCAGTATTAAGATATAACAAAAAAAGATATGTATGAAATTTTAAAATTTAAAAGATAGAGAGAGAGAGAGAAATTGACTTCTCGCTTCCTCTATCTTTTTTTGTATGAAATTTAGAAATAACAATGAATGTATATACATGTTGCATGGCATTGTTGCGATCCGCATCAGATACATCAAACTGCATTTCTGGTAAGTATTAGAAAAGCCCCAAATACAAAGTAATGATATACGCAAGCGCAATAACGGATATAAAAGAGAATGGTTCTGATATCGAAAAGCTCGTTATAAAGCATTGTGATGTAAGATATAGAGAGGTAACATAAAACCCAACTAAATGTATTGTTATATACACATATATACCTTCACCACTGTTTTAAAATCTATCAATGCCTACATTTTGGAATTGCTCAAGGTCATGTTTATGTCGTCCTTACACTAAATTCATTGGAGGTTGGGTGTGTACTGATTCATTATTTAGTTTTAGATACATGATATTTTATTTGTGGTGATCTAAATTTGAACCGTATTGCAGTAACTGCGATTTCTCTCTGCTTTGTGTCGTTTGTGTTTTTATTAAAGCCTCGTCGACAGTAAACCTAATTTGCGACCATCATATCACAAATTGATGCCGTCGGCTCTAAGAAAACAATATTGATTTCTTCTAATTCTTCAGGCATTTGTCTGTGGTACATCAGTGTGCATATTAATCTTGACTTTTACAGACTTATAGTGAAGCTGGTTGTACGTTACAAATGTTTTCTCTCTCACAATTTCAGATTTGGATTGAAGCTGGCCTTCAAGTATTTTTTTCATTAGGAACTGGGACTGGTCTCCTTATTTCTCTCGCAAGTTTCAACAAATTTGACAACAATTGTTTGAGGTAATTAAAATAAACAAACTCCTTTTGAAACAATAATAATATTTTCAATAAAAACCAACAAAACAAAGATGCGTTATACTGTTAAAACTTTTAAATTCTACTGTAGTTTTTTCTAAGTTGTTGTAATACACATTTTATACTATTAATACACATTTTATACTATTAAGAGGTTTGAGAGATTGGAAATTGTCGTGTTTCGAATATTCAATTCTTAATTTATTTATGCTGTACTTCGTTATGTGTCTTTGTCCCTTGGTATTATGATTGGTGTTCAAAAGCGAACAAAATAATATTCTCGATGGTTTCACTTCATTCAACTGAACTTTGAAATATATATATATATATATATATATATATATAAAATCGGAATAGGCTCACAACAAATACACAGTACACAGTTAGTAGTATCAAAGGGATGCAAATAATAATTAGAAATAATAAAAAGATAAGAGGATGACTTGTGGTATGATTGTAAATGAACTCGAGACGACTCTCGACCAGAGACCAAAGGCAATATATACGTTAACAACTTTAGGTCAACAACATTGCGCAAAACCCATTCCGCATTGTCATCTATGCAATGCCCTGGGATACATGAAATTGAAATGTAATAATTTTTTATGAAGTTTGAAGTGGTTTCAATCAAATTAAATGATATATATTAATGTGTTTTGTATTCCATACTTAAAATTATTTTTTAAATATTATAGTTATAAACATTTTTACTTTTAATCGTTGGTTTTCCCTTTATTTAATTTAAGGGATTCTGTCCTGCTGTCGTTTACAAGTGAAGGAACCAGTATATATTGTGGACTGGTCATATTTACTGTCCTGGGATTCATGGCTACAAAGTTTGGACTGCCTATTGACAAAATAGTTAAATCAGGTGTGTTCAATATTTACGTTTCTCTTATTCTAAGTAGATTCTTACTTCAATTCCCATCCCGGTTTAATATTTTTCAATAATTACATTGGATGTATGTTTCATTATAATACGATATTCTGATTGGCTAACTGCACATCACGTGTTATTCCTTAAGCAATTGCATTATTCAATAAAAGTTATCATTCATGATAACACGAGGTCCCAGAATAAAGTGCCCAGGTGAATTAAATAAAAAATTGATAAAATTCGTGTTTTCATGATCCTGGCTAAAAATGTAATTATAAGTATTAAATGCTTCTTTTTGTAACTTCATAGATTTGTAAAAGCGTTGATCGTGCGCACATTTTTAGGAATGAAGCGCTTCCGCGCTCCATACAAAATGTACTTCGGTCAACGCTTTTACACCCCAATGAAGTTACAAAAAGAAGCATTCAATTCTTAATTAACAACGTGTGGTTCTGCAGTGTTATCGATCTCTTTAATAAAAGTCATCTCTAATTATTACTAGGTTAGTAATGATTTAAGGTGAGAGGTAATCTTTTGCTTTGTTTTTTTTTTTATAAAGAACAGCAATAAACGAGCTGTTTCTTTGTATTTTTTTGTTTGTTTAAAGTTTGTTTGTTTGTTTGTCAAAAGACAGAGAAGAGAAGATAGAAAGTAAAAAAAAATAATACAGAAAAAAATAAAAATGAATAAATAATACAAAATATATCTATGCGCATGCATTTATGAGTGGTATATCTATATATTTTGTATTATATTGCTATAAATGTTAAATGGAAAAGACTTCATAAGTCTCTTTGACTTGTGGCTTATCCAATTTGTATCAACTTGATCAAATAAAAAATGTTTAAACTAATTTGTCTTAAATCAATGGTCTTGAATATTAAATTTCTACACTATTCTTTTCCGTGCAAATACTGTAAGTTTTGTTGAACTTTTGTTTTCTTGTATTATATGCATTATTATAGTAATCGGTTGTGTGTTAAGTGTTTTTCTGTATCTCTATTAATCAGAAACTAATACCATCCAAAATTTTAAAAGTAACAATTGGATAATGTATATCAAATTATAGGGTTTAATACTATTGGAGCGGACATCGGTGGCCGCGTTGTAAAAGTAGTTCAGCTGCTGTACTAACTAACCAGGCATCATTGAGGTTGTAAGTTCGAATCAAGCTCGTCCGGGTACACTCGACTCTTATCTTAATTGACTAGGATGGTAATATTTGAATGCCTCTATCAATAAAAAAGTAACTGCCATGAAATAGGCCAATAGTGTTGAAAGTAACGTATAACACCAATCATTCAATAATTTGGATTAGTTTAAATCGAATTGATAGTCACTGTAACAGTATAATTATCCAGAGAATTTGATTTGCGATATTAACTACAGCGTTGCTGTCTCTTTGTTTCAAACACAACTTGTCAGTAAAAAAAATACAACCATACTGCTACTGCCATGGAAACAAATTGTCATCATCAAATGATTCATGAGGAACACAGGCACTTGTCTCAGAAAAAAAAAATCCCATAGATACCTTAATGTTATATTAAGGTCTATAGGAACAATTTTTCTGAGACAAGTGCCTGTGATGAGGAATCATTAAAATTACAGTTTCGCATTACACAATAACTATGACAACGTGTATTTTCATATCTGAGGCAATGCACTATTCTTACTCTCGTGACCGTAAAAAAAAAATTGCTAACAGTCTATCAATATGAGGAATATTCTATGTCTTTTAAGGACCAGGAATAGGTTTTATGGCGTATCCAGAAGCACTAGCACATCTGCCAGGTCAGAATGTTTGGTCATGTCTCTTCTTCATAATGCTTTTAACTGTTGGCTTGGATAGTCAGGTAAGGTATTTTTTTTTTATAGCAAACGAACAAACAACTATTTAATAGTAAGTCATATTATTTTTAACATGTGTTTGTGTGTATGTTGATTGTGAGTTGCGTTTGGTTGACATGCTGCTGACAAAATCATTCGTTCTCTGTTTTACTATGAATAATTCAAAGATTTATTTATAGATGTTGCAAACATCAGAAACGAACATAGTGTGTGATTTCCCTGCGCATATCACAATCATTTTATTATGTAACGTCGGAGAAATATTCACATAGTTCGCTTGAGAACAAATATTGAGAAAGAAGAATGTTTTCAAAGGAAAAATAATGAACAACAAACTCTTTTCTGGTGTATTTTAACCTAACAGTTTGCTACTGTTCACTATATTGTCACAATAACACAATTTAATCTAAAAAAGAAGACGTTGTATGATTGCTAATGAGTCAAATCTGCACAAGAGACCAAAATGACACAGAAATTTACAACTATAGGTAACCGTGCGGTCTTCAACAACGAGCAAAGCCCATACCACAGAGTCAGCTATAAACGGCCCCGAAATGACAATGTAAAACAATTCAAACGAGAAAACTACCGATCGTATTCATATTAAAAATGAACGAAAAACAAACATGTAACACATAAACAAACGACAACTACTGAGTTACAGGCTCCTGACTTGGGACAGGCACATATTTACATAATGTGGCGGGGTTAAACATGTTAAGTCAAAATCAAAGCACTGAGTGGTAGTATCGTGGAAGATTTATATTTCCTATTAGTGGTACAATACTACTGATAGTATTGACGATATTTCCATACACATAACACATGTTTTCATACATGATTTATGCCTAAGAACATAATTTAGACAGCGAAACATTTGAAAATTTCAGTAATCCAAAACGTCGCAAACGAGCAACTTATCGGTATGTTATATATTAAGGGGACTTCAAGGTTCCATTCTCTAAAACAGTGCTATATGTTCTAATTATCTATATTTTTTAGTTTGCCATTTGTGAATCAGCTGTTGGTGTATTGACGGATAGCTTTCCGAGACTACGTAGACGGAGAAGCGCTATTACAGTCCTGTTTTGTTTGCTGTGTTTTGTGCTTGGAATTATATTCTGTTTCCAGGTGTGTTCCTATCTAATATAAATTTGATGTATTGTAAACACATACTGCGAGACAAATGTATTACATACTAGTAAATGATATTGACAGAAAGCATACAAAAGAAAGGATAAGCATATGTCTAACTTAATATTGATATTACAAAACTTAAAAAAGGAAATGCTGATATTATGCATAAGCACGTACATATATGAATCGGGTTGGCACTGAAAAACAGGTATAGTAAAAACAAAAAAAATAACTCCACACAAACTGATGCTAAATTGTCTGCCTTTTTCAGGGAGGGATATATATTTTCCAACTGATCGATTGGTATATTGCTGCCTTTTCACGACCAATCATTGGTATTTTAGAATGCTTAATATTTGGATGGATATATGGTGTGTATTTTGATTTATATATTGTAACTTAAGGGTTAATCACATATTATGTGCAAAAATGAATTGTAATGCATAATGACTTGTTTTAGTATATATCCTTTCCAATATTTAGTTTATTTTACTACAGTTCACAGTATGACAGCTTCGTTTGTGTACTTTGAGTTTCTTACAACTGCTAACTGTAGACTTTAACATGTAATTCAGTTGTCAATGTTTGGACTGCCCATGTTTTGTTTTTAAACGTTCGGACGATAAGATCATTACTATTGATGCTGGTGCATCATTAAAATGAAACTTTCTCAAACGTGTCATTGTTTTTAGATCAAAGAGCTGTGGTATGATTGCCACGGACAGAAATATCCACCAGAGATCAAAGTATTTGGATGTAAGAAACTCTATTAACCATCGCACTATCCTTAGCACTATAACGTACGTCAAGACCTAGGCATGAAAAAAAGTAAAACTATCCCGACGAGAAACCAAAGATCTGACATATGCTAAAAACATTGCAGACAGCAAAGCAGGAAGATCACTAACTAACGTTAGTGTCAAAATTAAACGGATTCAATAACTTTACCACCTAGTTAATGCTTACTATATTAAAGTGATATTTTAGAAATAACATTTTGCATTAAATACTCTTAATGCAAATGAATTACTATACAGGACTCGAACGTCTATCACACGACCTTCACCTGATGATTGGTAAACGACTACCTGCCTTTTTTAGAATTTGTATAGCAGTTGTTACGCCTGCAATACTGATGGTTAGTTAAATACTTAAAATATATTGAGATTTATTTAGATATTGCAGAAAATTATTAGTATCTTCTTCTTAAATCAGCTCAAGTTTAAATAAAATATGTATGTACATTTAATATTCCCGTAATCAAAATACATAGAAAAGATTGAATAAATAAGTAATGCATGATTTTAAATACATTGCTACTACACCAATCATAGATATATGATTATAAAATGTGTCTGATATAATGTGATACAAACTTGATGTTACAATTCAAAAGAAAATTTGATGATTTAACTTACTTTTTTAATGATTTACTTAGGTGATCTAACGTAACATTAAATAAATCAAGAATTCAAAATTGATACCATAAAATGGGGAGTATTAGTTAAGGATCAAAATAAGCAAAAAAAATACAAAAGACTCAGAAGTAAGGCTCGAATAAAAACAAACCCAAATAAAGTATGACGTTAAAGAGCATTAAGGACCAAAATCCCGTTATTTGCCAAATTTATCTAAGGTAATTGATTGATTGGGAAAATCAAATTCAAAATAAAATTTGGAATGGAAATGTGGAGTGTGTCAGCGAGACAACAACCCGAAAAAGAGAGGTAAACAGCCTATTGTCACCAATGGGCTTTAAACACAGCGAGTAAATCTCATACCCGGAGGCCTAGGCGTGCATCAACTGGCACATAAAGAAAGTATATCATACTTGCTCAGTTATAATGGACGTCTAACTAAACTCAGAAATATACAAAAAGAAACTAAAACTAAAAATAATATAAAGCTTGGGACATGCGCAAAATACGGCGGGGTTAAACATGTTTTTTGAGATATCAACCCTCCCCCGATACATGTAACCAATGTAAAAAAAACCAAACACATAGCAATGCGCACAGTAAAACTCAGTTTAAAAGAAGTCCGAGTCCGATTTTAGAATAGTTAACAAAAGGAACTAAACAAAATGACAGTGATACATACATAAATAAGGACTACTAACAGTTACTGACATGCCAACTCCAGACCTCAATTGAACTGATTGAAAGCATATGTCTACATAATGTGATTATCAGGCACAATCACTCCCGTATCATACCATCATAAAATATATGAGAATAACAAAACCCGTCGCATGCCAACAACTGGTGTTATAATAAAATGTGTTTATGTTCCAGACCGTATGAGTATTTGGACCGTACGCGTACGGTCTGACTGATATTAAGAAGTTGGTCAAGCTTATTAGATACAAATGTATATAACAGATCAACATGACTTATATCTCCAATTAATATAAAAAGTTCAACAGCATTTGACATAAAAACTTAATATTTTAACTATTTAAAAAGATCACGCTTATTTAATCTGTTAATCTCCTGTATTTTGCAGGCCGGTAATTCATTAATTGCAGCTCAGTATGCTCATTGAAATTGAAGTTATCGGAAGTAAACATAATGTGGGAGGACAATTTTTTTTAGAATATTTATCAACTTTACAAAAGAAATGCATACGCAAAGGAACATGCATTAACAAAACATGTAAATGTAAAAAATACGACGTTCTTATTAGAAGCAAGTGTCACCTTCGGCCAGAGTAACAAAATAGAATTCACTGATATAAAATTAAGCAAATATTTAATTTCTATTGTTCGCTTATTCACTTTATCATCGGCCATCTATTTTGTAATAATAACAATTTGTATAACTAAAAATAAAGATTTTGATAAATGTTTGTTTAAATTGAACCCATATGATCCCAAAACGTATGATCAGCTGGACCGTACGCGTATACTCATACGGTCCGACCGTACGCGTATGGTCGGACCGTTCGAGTATACGTATACGGTCTGGACCGTACGCGTACGGTCCAAATACTCATATGGTCTGGAACATTTATATTCGAGCGTCACTGCTGAGTCTTTTGTAGACGAAACGTGCGTGTGGCGTGCTTACAAAATTTAATCCTGGTATCTATGATGAGATTATTCCCGATACAAAACCCTATAATGGAATCAATAGTAAAGCCAAAATATGCCATTTCCTTACAACAGTATCGTAAACTTACCACTTCTTAATAAGTCTGTTTACAGGTTTTGTTAGCTTTTGAGATGGTGCTTTGTAAAGAATATAACTATAAAAAATACTACCTGAACGTATAAGATGTCTGCATGTTGATTTATATTTATGAATGATGTCATTGTACTGATGATAAGATTTAGTAAATGTTTTGACAAGTTTGTGATATCGAAAACCCTGGTGTTATAATTTTCAGTAATACATAGATTTCTTTCTCTAAAATCAAATACGTTGTTACATACACGAGCGAATCGTACAAGTTGATCATGAGATATAGAAATACCATATAAACACCATAAGATGGTGGCAAGAGAACGTCATCATCTAAAAATATATAATTAACAATAGGAAATGAAAAAGTGTGTTATCACTCTAAATTTATATTTACGACCACAACAATGATAATACAAGTCTTCAAGATTTGAGGAGAACATCTTGACCATCAGCGGCATGCATGTGTTTGTAGGAATCTGATCCACAACTACCATTCCCTTTAACTTGTGACATACTTCGTGAAATTCCGAATTGCTTTAGTGATGATATCGAATAAATTGTCGATTCACCAGAATCATATTATTTTTGCTAATTTATCTAGGTATTAGTGATATCAACATTTGCAGGATATAAAAGACCAGCGTATGGGAGTTATGTATATCCACAATATGCAGCAGTAATTGGAATACTTATATCCGTGTCTCCTATTATACCTATTATAGTTTTTGCAATAATTGCAATTCGGAAGGCAGAGGGAATAACTTTTTCAGAGGTGAGTAGTCATCGCATCCCTGACCGGTTTATGTAAATACTTGTTTGATATAATGTGATACAAACTTGATGTTTCTATTCAAAAGAAAATTTGATGACTTTACTTACTTTTTTAATGAGTTACTTAGGTAACATTAAATAAATCAAGAATTCAAAATTGATACTTTAAAATGGGGAGTATTAGTTAAGGATCAAAATAAGCAAAAAATATTGATAGGTGATGGAGCTCCTTTTCGAGATATTTGATTTATAAAATATGGCGGTAAAAGCACGACTCAGACTTTTACCTTATGTTTGCATTGGTATTATTTGGGTCTCAAATCAGAAGAAAGAAAATATAGAATCTGCGTAATTTCTGTCACATGACCTCTAATGAGCTATCATTTAAGTCTTATGTTAAAAGATAAATAGGTGTTATTGGGCAAAATATTTTACCTCGTAGGGTATGGAAAAACACCAAGGAGTCCGAACATTTGACACTTATTCCAAAACCTCACCTAAGTACATCATTAAGGTTAACATTTATAGTCGATTTGAGAAATTTGAATATCGGTAAAATACTGTTGCTCAATGTCCTAGGTGATATTCTTTTCAAATATATTAAGAAACTATCAACAAATGCAAAAGTCTGAATCAAGAGGTTAACACATAGTAGGACACCACTTTTCTAATACACAACTTTGCATTTAAATTCCGGTTGGGGTAACGGCGAGAAGTTGTCATTTTTGCTTTCAAAACAGCATTCACTTTATTGAAGTATTTTTATATTTTGAATAACATGAGCAACAACTTAAATACACATAATATAGAGTTTATTACATAATGAAACCTCACCATCACGTTTGTAATGACTTAACGGTAGACGTTACCTAACAAGACCAAAGTCCTTATAGATATATGTATGTAATTAGTTTATGCTATTAGTATGTTATTCTTTCAGAAATTACGTTCTTCAATGAAGCCCACCGTGTTCTGGAGCCCTGTGCGTACAGATGAACAAAACAATTCGAAAGATTCACTGGTTGTAGGCTTAAGTGTTCCTGAAAAAATCAAACTCAATTTATTGGGCACAAAATAAAAAAAAAACATCCAACAGTTAAGGGAGTTCGCTACTTAGTTTTAAAATAACAAGCTTTTCATAACACTAGTATATATTGATACATGTAGGAGATTAATAAAGGAACCAAAAGAGCAAAAAAAATATAGGGTAATGTGCTTGTTTTCAAGATATTAGCCATTGACATACTAGCGGGAAAATGTTCTCTCTTGATTTTTTATGGCTTTATCATTGACCAGTTTAAGGTCTGAAAAACTATTAAAAATAATTTTATATACTTTATAAGACTGTTATAAATGGCTTATAATTGTACATGTGAAAGATTTATTAAAAGACAAATGAGGGTCAATGGGCAAAAATTATAAAGGCATTCAAATTGTTAAAACCAGAGGATTCCGAAATCTGACAAAAAAGCCAAAACATTTCTAGCGTACGTCCTTTAGGCCAAAGAGCTTTGAAAAAAAACTTAGCTACATGTAGATTAATAAAGTTTTCACAGTTATCACCTGTATTGAAAATTTATCAGTATCGTATATGGAACAATGAAAGGAAGATGAATACTAATTGAATGTTTTCTAATTTTAAAATGGTTGTTTAAAATGATAACACTGACCATGAGCCCATACTTATATGAAAGTATATCGATCTTGGTCCCAAACGTCAGCAAACTTCAGCACTAAAATGAAGTTCTTTTACAGAGACAAAAATGTCTAAAGGCACATTAAAAAAATAGAAATTATAGATTACGTTCGCGTTTGTAAAACAATAAACATCAGGTGTGCAAAATAATATTTATTATTATCATGTCGCTCCTCTTTTTGTATTAATGATATATCTCCTATATTCTAAAGTAGTGGTGTGATTTTATATCGTTTTGCAATACGTTCCTTAAAAGACAAAACACAACATTATGTATTAGAACAAATGAAATTTTATTTACTTCAAACATAAAAGTATAAATCTAGTCTAGTCAGTAAAATTTCCAAATTTCAAAACCATAAATTTTCGGAATATTTTCCCTGTTTACTATTTGTTTTAAACATTTTTTTTTATTCTCGTATTAATTATATGCCTAGGCCAACCATGAGAGGATAGATACAAAAATAACAAGTATCGCCACTTAGTGTAATGGACTAGTTTCATGTCAAATATTGTGTTACCTCAATCTTCTGGCGTCACAAAACTTTGATTTTGATTAATCGCATTAAACATTTTCCTTCGTAACGTCATTTTAGAGGAATGCGCATAATACACAGAAGTGACAAAAAGATAGTGACACAGAGAAGTTAGACTTATATTACATGTACCACGCATATCTATCTGTTTTTATTTAATAGTATACTGTTTACCATGGGTTACATATATAAATGTTGGTGACCTTCTGCTGTTGTCTGCTCTATGGTCGGGTTGTTGTCTCTTTGACACAGTCCCCATATCCATTCTCAATTTTATTTTGTGATAGCATATATAATTTGCAGGATAACTCCTGTTTTGTAAGCTACGTCAGAATTAATTTTTTTTGTCTTTATTTACTTACAACAAACTGTAAATGATTTCTTGCATATGGTATACCACCGAGTTTATCACACAATTTCATATGCTGTTTTTCTGGATCCCCTGGAACCAATACCGGACGATCCTTGTCAGCCTTTGAAGTCAATGAAATATTATATTGAAATGTTGATGTTAATGAATCGCCTTTTCACAAACTTATGTAATAGTTCAGTACACATTTATATACAAACAGCGATTTCTTCTGACTAGTTTCAGTCGCTATTTACCAAAATACATTCATATTAAACTGTTTAAACGTTTTAGAATATTCATGCTAAAGTCTTGCCTTTACATGCACAGCGACATAGAAATTATGAGTTTCAAGATGAATTGTTTTTGTAATCGTTTGAATAATTAAGAAACATGAGAAGAATATAACACTAACCATGGTAATCACTGTTTTTAAGTATATAGAATTCTTCAAAACTCGGAGAGAAACCTTTACATTTTAACTCATATGAACACAGTCAACAGATGCATTTATAGAATAAGTCACCTTAATATTTTTTTTTGTCTACGCGTAGCGAATTATTTTAAAGTTTGCACCACGTACGAACAGGGAGATTTGAACCAATGTTTTGACAGCCATTCCTTATAATTTAATTCATAATCCATTTCAAGGTATAGTTCATGAAAAGAAAAACAATCATGCATATGAGCTGATAGACATAATAATTGCAGCCAATCAGAAGACGTGTTACATCAAAAATTAAATTATATTAATATACATGTATTTATCAACGTTATTGTGAAGAAATGAAGTCAATGACATACAGACGGTTGATTTCTGCAAGCATCTATCAAACATTGCATTCTGTTTGTAAAACCATCTTCAAATTGATTAAGATCAATTGCTATAAAACCTAAACCCTGTTGAAAAAAATGAAAAACAAAATATCATCATAAAGAATCAAGGCTTTTATGCCTTATAACTGTATCTCGTTTATATTCTTCACAATTATCAAATTATGTAAAAGTTAAAAACAAAATTTGGTAAAACTTGAGATGTTTACATTGTTTACCCTCCCGGAGCACATGAGATCACCCAAGTTTTGAGTGGGGTTCGTGTTGCTCAGTACTTAGTTTTTCTATGTTCTGTTTTGTGTACTATTGTTTGTCTGTTTGTCTTTTTCTTTTTTAGCCATTGCATTTTCAGTTTATTTTCGACTTATCAGTTTGAATGTCCATTTGGTATCCTTCGCCTTTCTTTTGAGAAAATTGTCAACATAATGTATATCCGTTTACATAAGTTATCAAATTTCGTAACTGGGTTAATTCCTTGAGTACGGAAAGCATATTTGTCTTCACATAAAAACAGTATAAAATAGCATATTACAAATACAATTCTTAAATTAAAAAAACAAAAGAACAAGTTCAGTTAAACACGAATCATTTGTATAATATATACATGTAGATAGCAGAAAATATATTGCGGGGAAATTCAGCATAAAGAATGTGATTCAATCAAATGTTCTCGAAAAGTCAATATGATATAATAACCTTTTTTAAACACACAAGAGCAGAAAAATAGTATTTGCTTATAAACAAAAACGTTAAAATCAAAGTTCTTTAAATATGTTACCAGATTTCCCGCTCCTTTGCAATTTGCCCCAAATTCGGCACCACTTAAAACACCGCTAAGGATATCAATCATCATGGCCAAACCAAACCCCTTATAACCACCTTAGGAGGAAAAAAAATCAATAATCATATGTTAGATGTATTGAAATAATCTATGAATCAGTTAGTTTTCCATAGGTATTTCATGAAAAGCGATTAATTAAATCTTGTGTTCTTTTCATGTCCGAATAATTTGACTTCCCTGTCTTTCGCAGGCACGATCAGAAGCAACACATTTGTTATTTTTTTTAATTCTACAAATCTTTGTTCAAGGAAATTGTTCACACTGCTCTTCAACTTTGTACTTTATTTGGCCTTTAAACTTTTTTATTCGAGCGACACTGATGAGTCTTTTGTGGACGAAACTGGCGTTTGACGCAAATAAAAAATTGCAAACCTGGTATATATGATGAGTTTATTTTCGAAATTATCAGTCTAATAACTTGATCTAGTCAGAAGAAGTTGAAACTGTGAATGATTGTCATACAAATTAGATGATTGGTGGAAGACTTTGTTAATCCATGTTTTGTCATAGATAAGGCCGAAGGCTTTTTTCTTCGTGGTTTCGTTTTTTTCACAGTTATACGTAATGGGTTTTGCTCGGTGTTGAGTGTCATGTGCAAATGCTGTAATCCACATTATTTTGACTTTGTGGAATAGTTACCTGTTGGCAATCATACTACATTTCCTTTTTTATATGACTTTTAGACATACCTAATGTACAAATATCTAAAATAAAATTCACTAGTTAACGATGTTTTCGTCTAGTGTTCATTTGACTAAGACTGTATGATGTCTTTCTGATTATTGTCTCTCTCTTAATAACAAACGATATACCATGTCGACGTCTATTTGTAGTTTTCCTCTAATTTACAGCTTATATAAATAATCCCGTTAACGTAATCATAGTTCGTACGACGGACTGTTGTATGTTGTTGAGTTTGGTGGCGGACACCTGTATTTACATCGGCAATCAATCAACTAGTTATAATTTGAAATAGACTTTTTTTCAGACTCAAATGAGGCATAATGCATTAACTGTCAAATTTTTAAAATACATGTGTTTTGTGCTGTTTTGGAGCATTATTTTTTGAGGTTTTGTGTTTTAGTGGATAAGGGAAAAGGGATTGCATGATTTTTTTTGTTTCGTTTGTATATGTAAAAGTAAAAATCATTTGACTAATCACTGATTGATTATGGAGTTAACAAAATCACTGATGTTGACCAAGAAATTTACAAAATCAGTGATGTTGACTAAGAAATTTACACAATCACTGATGTTGACTGAAGTAACTGAGAACTTGTCTTCATATTGACTGAACGAATATACCCGATATATATCTAAACAAATATTAACTTTACTTTATTAATTGCATACCCTACCAGTTTCTTCTCTACCTCCGACCGGAAACACACCATTAAAATCTTCGTATTTACGGCTTTCCTATAGATATCAAATAATAAGATAGAATTATGGTATTGATGGCGCGCGACCAACTGATTCAATGCCATAACTTACAGTTAAGTCACCATAGAGTACACTGACTAACTAGTATACAAAATTAGATGATCCTCTTGTGTCATATCTTCAACAGTTTATTATCAAAGTATTTTAAAGTAGAATCATCCTTTTGTTTTGTTTTGTTTGACATCGGTGCTCCCTAATGGTATTTTCATTTGGGTTTGTAAATAATAGTTGTTAGAGATTGCTTTGGCGTTTACAGTCGTCTCGGTGCCACTAGATACCATACTAATCTAGTCCACATAGAAACAGTAAGTTCAACCCTAGACGTGAATCTGTAATTTTCTGTCTAGAAATAGTTTAGAATCCATTGCCAAGCAGGCAAGCCAAACATCATTCTTTTCCTTATTCTCACCAACATTCACGTATCATTCACGGATTTACGTAGCTGATAGTTGGGCGGCTTAAATGAAATTTGACAAAATCATGCAAATGGTGATACAAGCATAGGATTTGGCAAAGACGTTCTTTAGGGTGTACTTTATCATTTCAGAGGGTTAGCCAACATGTTTTTGATTTTTTTTTCGGCGGCCATCTTGAATTAAAAATTACATCATTTGCTTAATAGTGGAGAATGAAAAAATATGAAGCTCCATCTCGGTTAAACCCTTCAATTAAAGTTTTTCGATTGAATGATAAGACAGGAATGTAATGAAATATTGGAGCAGCATTACAGTAAAACTTGGGCAATTGCTTAGTATCTAGTGCGTTTTACAATTCACGATGTTAACAGAAATCGATAATATAATCTTTGGAATGTTTTTAAATATAATTGTGATACACGTAATATAATCATTTGTATGGATACTCACATGCCCATTCACATCAAGAATCATATTTGCTGGAAGAATACTATGCTTCGAAGCCATGATCTTCAACTGAATCAAAAAGAGAGAACAATTGTTTTCCATGTTCTGTGATAAGACTTATTGATAAGAATGCCGCCTGTCTTGTTATTTATAAGCAAATCGTTCGCGTAATCTATGAAATAATACGAATACGTTACGTTTTATTACATGAAATTTTTAGAGATAAAGACGATTTCATGAACGGGCATCATTTCTTCCAAGCATATACATATTTTGAATAAATTCCTTACTGATATATATGCAATTCTTATAGATACTATGAACCTAATCACACATATTAAGTTATGCTTAGAAGAGAATAAATCTGTTCTTTTACAATTTTTTCAGTATAATCAGGTAATATTAAAAAGACTGTATTCGGGAAGAATCTGTTTTAGCGGACTCCGGAAATTGAAAGATGCAAAATTTATGCGCACGACCGATAACCACAAGTTACGTTGCTATGCTGAAATATAAACAGCGGCCATTTTTGTTTGCCGCTTTGAAAGACGGCGATGTAAATGATTTTTAAAAATTGATTTTAACTATTGAAACTGAACAATTAAAATTAAATCTATGCACTTACCCATTTAAGCTGGAAAATCATCACGACTTGAATTTAGTGTGTTTGTTTGTTATTTCGTTAAGTACTCTTTGTTTTTCAGATGCAAGTTGTGGTTCACTGACACCGTGCTGAACTACGTCCATTATTCATAGTTTATTATTCATTATTCAATAATGAATAATGAAATAGTTCACTATTCTCTATTCAATATTTAAAAATGAATAATGAATAATGAAATGTTTTATGTTTCATTATTCAAATTGAAGCGGTGAATAGTGAAAAAAAGAGGGTTTACGGAGGACCTAAATGCCACAATGCATAAAAATGAGGAAATATAAAAAAGAAGATGTGGTATGATTGCCAATGAGACAAATATCCACAACAGACCAAAATGACATAGACATTAACAACTATAGCTCACCGTACAGCCTTCAACAATGAGTAAAGCCCATACCGCATAGTCAGCTATAAAAGGCCCCAATAAGACAATGTAAAACAATTTAAACAAGACAACTAACGGCCTTAATTATTTAAAAAAATGAACGAAAAACAAATATGTAACACATAAACAAACGACAACCACTAAATTACAGACTCCTGACTTGGGACAGGCACATACATAAATAATGTGACGGGGTTAGCCTATTTTAAATAATGAAATGGATATTTTGAATAATGGAATGGACTGGCAGGACCCTTCAGCCCCTAATTACAGATATATATTATACCTAAATCGAAAGCTTATCAAGAGAGGAACAGAAGGTTTATAGTCAATATTTTCCGCAACGCATATTAACGCATATTAAAGGAGTAACGACGGACTTAAATATCGAATTACGCATGAACATTGAGAAATAGCCAATTGTGAATAATGAAATGGATATTTTGAATAATAGAATGGACTGCCAGGACCCTTTAGCCCCTAATTACAGATATATCTTATACCTCAATCGAAAGCTTATCAAGACAGGAACAAAAGGTATATAGTCAATATGTTCCGCAACGCATATTAGAGGAGTAACGACGGACTTACATATCGAATTACGCATGGACATTGAGAAATAGCCAATTTTGAATAATGAAATGGATATTTTGAATAATGGAATGGACTGCTGCGACCCTTTAGCCTCTAATTATAGATAAACCTTATACCTCTTTCAAAAGCTTATTACGAGAGGAACAAAATGTATATAGTCAACATGTTCTGCAATGCATATTAGAGGAGTAACGAAGGACTTAGATATCGAAATACGCTCGAACATTAAGAAATAGCCAATGTCGAATACTGAAATAGATATTTCGAAAAATAGAATGGGCTGCTGCGACCCTTTAGCCCCTAATTATAGATAAACCTTATACCTCATTCGAAAGCTTATTACGAGAGGAACAAAATGTATATAGTCAACATATCCCGCAACCAATATTAGAGGAGAAACGAAGGACTTAAATATCGAATTACGCATTAACATGGAGAAATAGCCAATTTTGAATAATGAAATGGATATTTTAAATAATGGAATGGACTGCTGCGACCCTTTAGCCCCTAATTATAGATAAACCTTATACCTCATTCGAAAGCTTATAACGAGAGGAACAAAATGTATATAGTCAACATGTTCCGCAACGCATATTAGAGGAGTAACGAAGGACTTAAATATCGAAATACGCGTGAAAATTAAGAAATAGCCAATTTGGAATAATGAAATGGATATTTTGAATAATGGAATGGACTGCTGCGACCCTTTAGCCCCTAATTATAGATAAACCTTATACCTCAATCGAAAGCTTATCAAGAGAGGAACAAAAGGTATATAGTCAACATGTTCCGCAACGCATATTAGAGTAGTAACGACGGACTTAAATATCGAATTATGCATGAACATTGAGAAATAGCCAATTTTGAATAATGTAATGGATATTTTGAATAATGGAATGGACTGCTGCGACCCTTTAGCCCCTAATTATAGATAAACCTTATACCTCATTCGAAAGCTTATTACGAGAGGAACAAAATGTATATAGTCAATTTGTTCCGCAGCGAATATTAGAGGAGAAACAAAGGATTTAAATATCGAAATACGCGTGATCATTGAGAAATAGCTTATTTTGAATCATGGAATGGACTGCTGCAACTCTTCACTCTCTAATCAAGGCAAACGGTATACACCAAATTAAAGCTTGTTGATAGAGGAATAAACTGAGTATAAACTATATGGGCCGCAATGACCATTAGAGGCGTTACAGAGGACCTAAATGCCAAAATACGCTCGAACATTAAGAAATAGCCAATGTCGAATACTGAAATAGATATTTCGAAAAATGGAATGGGCTGCTGCGACCCTTTAGCCCCTAATTATAGATAAACCTTATACCTCATTCGAAAGCTTATTACGAGAGGAACAAAATGTATATAGTCAATTTGTTCCGCAACGAATATTAGAGGAGAAACGAAGGATTTAAATATCGAAATACGCGTGAACATTTAAAAATAGATTATTTTGAATCAAGATTGATTGATTGTTGGTTGCTTTACGCCGCATTAGCACAAAAAGGCTATATCGCGGCGAATTTTGAATCATGGAATGGACTGCTGCAACCCTTCAGTCACTAATCAAGGCAAAATTTATACACCAAATTAAAGCTTATTGATAGAGGAATAAACTGAGTATAAACGGTATGTGCCGCAATGACCATTAAAGGTGTTACGGAGGACTTAAATGCCAAAATACGTGCGAAAATTAAGAAATAGCCAATTTTGAATAAGGAAATGGATATTTTGAATTATGGAATGGACTGCTGCGACCCTTTAGCCCCTAATTATAGATAAACTTTATACCTCATTCAAAAGCTTATTACGAGAGGAACAAAATGTAAATAGTCAATTTGTTCCGCAACGAATATTAGAGGAGAAACGAAGGATTCAAATATCGAAATACGCGTGAACATTGAGAAATAGGTTATTTTGAATAATGGAATGGACTGCTGCAACCCTTCAGTCCCTAATCAAAGCACAATTTGTACACCAAATTAAAGCTTATTGATAGAGGAATAAACTGAGTATAAACGATATGTTCCGCGATTACCATTAGAGGGTTTACGGAGGACCTAAATGCCAAAGTACGCGCGAAAATTAAGAAATAGTCAATTTTGAATAATGAAATAGATATTTTGAATAATGGAATGGACTGTTGTGACCCATTAGCCCCAAATTACAAATATACCTTTACCTCATTTGAAAGCTTATTTAGGAAGGAACAGTAGTATGATAATGAGAGTTCTGCCGCACACCCATTCTGAGGATCACAAATAGAATACCGGGCAAGAGAAATTCTGAAAAAAACTGGCCGCTGTTAAGGCCAATCGAGATCAGCGCTGCAATGATGAGAAAATTCTTAAATGGCGAGAAGTAGGGCAGGACTCACCCTGGATTGTCAAAGACATGAAAGATGTTGGCACGAGGTAAAGGTCTGCCAAATTATAACCTTATGCTGAAAAGGGGAAACTTTTTGCAAATGGGGATGTGAGAGACTAAACATGCAACTGACTTCCGCAAAGAGAGAGACCGATCGAGCTGTGCAAATTGTGAGCTAAGAGATGAAAAAATCCAGACGCACCGGGAACGTTTCACGACTATCTTATTTTTTATGAGGATTATAGGATCGGAAGTGTTAGGATATGTTTTGTAGGCCCGAAAACTGGGTCTAAAAACCGGTGAATTGAGGATGGTGGTTTTGTGGTGACCTAAATTGTTTTTTTTTATTGTTAGGATAAAGACATGGATCCAATAGTGAACATGGAGTTGTGGAAAACGTCAAAGCCCTGAGAGGTATAGCCAAAATGAAACACCTTCGAGGGTACTCACGGTTGAGGAAATATCAGTTGATTGAGAGTTGACAGAAACGAAGACAAATCTTAAATGTCATCGTCGTCCCAAACCCCACACGAGGAAGGAGATTATCACCCAGGCAAAACAACTTGGGTTGGAGGAGGTTAACAGGCTGTCGATAGATCGACTGCTAAAGAAGGTGCAGGAAAAGATTTGGGAAAATAAGAAAGCCATTGGGGATAAAATTGAGGTACATTCGCCGAAGAAAGCTGTTAAATTTCTATTTACTACCTGGAATATGACCCCCATTAATGGCATGGATGTGCAGACCTCCCTTGAGGTCTCTCGGATGTCACGGGTGGAACTTATAGAAAATTGGGATTCAACGAGGGATACTTTCACTCGAGAAACTTGATTTTCACCGCGGCCACGGACTTGGTTGAAACCCTTGAGGAGATGGATGAAAAAGATCGTAGAAAAGATTGCCCAGTGGACCTCTGACAAAACTAGGGAAATGGTGAATACTTCCTAGATCTAGCGGGGTGTGTACCCCTTCTCGAATGTACCTTTTGTCTTGGTGATTCGGAAAAATCGCAGTGGTTTCATGGGAGGTATGCTGCCGTAAAGGTTCCTATACAACTTGTTTTTATGCTCCTTATGACTTGTGGCAACAGGGGTCATCTTGATAGCGGTGTTTGTTGGTATTGTACTGGGGAACAAGATCGTCCAGGACATCGATATAGGTGCGTGTGGAGTTGGCTGAAAAGTATTTGAACATTTTCTCTTTCATGGTGCGGCTCCAACGTTTGAAAATACTCGACTTCTCTTCGTTCCCGGTGGAGTAGAGATCGATAACATGCTTTTGAAGCAGCTGATTTATATGTTTGTTGTAAAACTCAGTGCCTATGTCTGACCATAGCTTCTTGGGCACACCGCTTGGAAGGCATCCGGCACCATCACCCCCTTCTTGTTCTTGAGTGGTAAAAGCCAGCCATATTTGGAGAAGACAACGATAATGTTCAGGATAAATGTATTTCCTTTGTTGTCCCTGGAGAATTTACTCATATGAACGAGGTCGGCCGCCCAGGTCTCATCCACACCACCCACCGCTACACAGCGTTTATTAAACTAGAGTCAAGCTGGTTTGTGCAACTCCTCAGGTAGATCAGCGATCCAGCGAACATGTTTTTAACACCCAGACCGAATCAAACTTTGGTACCGATGAAGGGTCCGGCGATGCTGCAGTCGAAGCGTTCGCGAGTGGTAGAGATGGGAATGGTGTTAATCGAGGCTAGCAAAGCTTGGTCACATATGGAGTTGCGTGCGGTTGCATCCTTGTGCTGGGCATAACAAAGATCGTGGTGATATGCTGCCTGGTCAACTTGATTAATGGGTTTTGACCAAGTCTTCGGAATGCCATCGGGAAGTAGTCGCTTGCTAAGTTTAGTCCCTGGACGGTGAAGTTGTGTCCGGGTAGATGCATTTCCATGGGTAATCGGTTGATTAGTTTGTTCATGTACCCTGTACCGGTTGTAGCAACAAACATCGCACACCTTGCAGTTGCCAACCTTTCTCCGTCGCCTGTTGCTGGTCATTACCTCGCTGGTATTAACTGTGTCAGTCTTCCTTCTACGACTTTCACGCAGAAAATCATCGCTATTTATTTTAATAAATGAACGTTGAAGACATTTCCTACAGTGTCAACGCCCCCTCGAGGAGTAATCACTACCTCATACCTCAGCGATCGATAAGACGGTTAATCATTGGGAAGTTGGACTGTGGATGGCTCCTACTACAATCGATTGTATGTCTTCGGATAATCGCTTCATCAACCTATCTACCAGCTGTTGGAGCAAGCGCTGAATAAAAGCTTCCCTAAGAAGATATCCGATACCTCCTACAGTGCAAGGGGCAAGTCACCCTACTCGTTGGTCGATGAGGTCAACACCACCACGACACCCGAGTGGTATCGACACTTTTTTCTTCGAGTAAGGGAGCGATGTAACAGACCCCGAGAACTTGATCTCAGCCACAAGACCTCATGGTGAACCTCATGGTGTTCGACGACCGGATGCTGAGAAAACAGAACACGTGTGAACACAACGTCGTTTATTTTTACATATGCCAGAACTACTGCACACTGCCCTGCCAGTCGATCCGGAAGAATGCCAACTTCCCCTGCCTCTTCCAGAAGAATGCTAAGAATATCGACCACATCCGACGCGATCACTGCAACGATCTCAACAAGGAACAGTTTGGCGCTCTTTGTAAGCATTGTTGGTCCAAGCCCTATGGATTTGTAACCATCGATTTTACTAGCACCAAGGCAAATTGAAAATATTGATGCAAATAAAAAGGAGTTCTATGAGGTATAAGATAAAGAATTGATCAGCCTGAAGATTTCGTTATGGAACTGAAGTATGAAGAATATGTGAACACAGAGGAACACAAGCCCTCCACGTTCGAATGGCACTGCAAATGCAATTTTGAGTGGGTTCCAGTCGATATGAGGAGCATATGTTGAAAATGCGGTTGTTTGATCCTTCGTCCGATCTAAAGCGGTGGAGGTGATTTCAACGCATGGAAATTCATCATTATGATAAGGTGGAGCGATTTTCTCAACCCAAATGCCCTGCCAAGACGATTCGAGGCCACCAGTGCACATACCCATGACACTTGAATCTTTCGAAGAAAAGGGATCCGAATCAGCTGTGAAATACCTTCATGTGCAACTCATCTATTAGGGGCGTTCACACCAACGCGTAGGGGCGTTCAACAGCATTCGATCCTTTTAGATAAATGACGTTTGTCAAGATTTTCGACCCTAAGCAGCATGCGACATTTGTCAAGGAGTTGCCAGACACCAAACTGAATATTCAAGCCAGTAATATGCAGCATCACCTCGAAAAGACTGAACTTAGCCAGGACCTGTACAAGGTGTTCAATCCTGTGGTTGAGGCTCAGCGAGAGGCAGGTTCACAGATCACCACAAAATTGCAGACCTTCCTGCAACAGTGCCAGCCCTCCGTTCTCCACCGCCCGAGTTTGCCGACCCACTACTCATTGTACCACCTACTACAGACACCGTCCTCGGAGCTCGAGAACAGCAGCATTTGCAGCTCAGTATGACTACTCCCGACCAAACCTTTGGATTGTGATCTGAAAACGATGGTATCTTCATCAGAAGCTCACCATTTACTTTTGACGGCGATAATTTTTTCATGGAGAGTGTGAAATACAAAGGAACCCTTGGTCTCTGGGAAGTCATGGTGAAAAAGAAACCAGAATCGTTCGAGCTCGACGAACTTGGCGACTATGCAGAGATCCTGGAAATTTCCGGTGCTATCTATAAAGGCAATTCCATCCTTTCAAGAATCCTGGCACAGGGCGAATAAGAATTACAAGTGGAAGGGAATCGTGTTCCACATCTACCAGAAGTATAAGTTTGGCAGTGAGCTTCAAACCGTGTTTTGTCCAACTTCAAGCAGCTTCTCGATCGTTTGGAACTGTGTGCTGCAGCATACTGATCAGTAAATAATGGTTTGCGCAACGAAATTGTGTAGATTATCCATTCTATGAAAAAGGGTAGACATATCAGCATCGAAGAATATATGGCGCTTCATCATAACATCCTATAGGCAAATGTTGCAAATCAAGAAACTAAGGTTACACCTGAAAGTACGCATACGGTGGTAGAAGACTGTTTGACACACTCGCCAGTTTGGCTGGACGCATTTTTACTTCCCCTGCCACCAAAACCATAGGAAGTAAGGCCTTGAGTGCAAACATCTTCAATACAGCCTCGAAAGGTGTTGAAAAAGGGGCCCCCAAAGCCGTCGACCATGTGACGTGGTTCATAAAATGACCCGCCCCAGAGAACGCAGAATGTCTTCTCGACAGCCCAATGTTCAACGCAGCAAACCGCAGCAAACCCAGTTGAACAACCTGATCTCCGGTTCTGGCATTGCTACCATCCACGACTTCGTGCAGCGCTATAAATAAATACATAATGTCCAACATCCTTATAATCACCGAAGGGTTGACCTTCGACGAAAGTCTCCTAGAATATCAGGTTCACGAATACGAACCTCAAGCTGTTGCCAACCTGAATAATCCAGGTGAGATCCGAATCAACATCGAAACCCAAGACTTGTTCCTCCATCCGCTGAAAATTATATCTTGGTAGAGGGGCGACTGTAAAAGAACCACGGTAGTCGTATGCTTATGCAGATCTAGTGTCTCTCATTCACAATTGAATCATGTATCTCTTCAAGACCATCAGTTACAATTAATGCAAGCTCTCAGGCCAGCTGATCAAACATATCAACGACCCAGTCGTTGTCATCAGCATGCTGGGAATGTTGATTTATCCCAACAATTTCTCCAAATCCCAAGGTCTCAACTAGCTGTGATACAAAGATTCATCTACCGAAGCCGAGGCCAAAAACACAGGGTTTGTAGCAGCAGTCCATTCCATTATTCAAAATATTCATTTCATTATTCAAAATTGGCTCTTTCTTAATTTTCACGCGTATTTCGATATTTATGTCCTTCGTTACTCCTCTAATATGCGTTGCGAAGCATGTTGACTATACATATTTGGTTCCTCTCGTAATAAGCTTTCGAATGAGGTATAAGGTTTATCTATAATTAAGGGCTAAAGGGTCGCAGCAGTCATTCCATTATTCAAAATATCCATTTCATTATTCAAAATTGACTATTTCTCAATGTTCATGCGTAATTCCATATTTAAGTCCGTCGTTACTCCACTAATATGCGTTGCGGAACATATTGACTATATACCTTTTGTTCCTCTCTTGATAAGCTTTCGATTGAGGTATAATATATATCTGTAATTAGGGGCTGAAGGGTCCTGTCAGGCCATTCCCTTATTCAAAATATCCGTTTCATTATTCAAAATTGACTATTTTTTTATTTTCACGCGTATTTCGATATTTAAGTCCTTCGTTAGTCCTCTAATATGCATTGCGGAACATGTTGACTATATACATTTTGTTCCTCTCGTAATAAGCTTTTGAATGAGGTATAAGGTTTATCTATAATTAGGGGCTAAAGGGTCGCAGCAGTCCATTCCATTATTCAAAATATCCATTTCATTATTCAAAATTAGCTATTTCTTAATTTTCACGCGTTTTTCGATATTTAAGTCCTTCGTTACTCCTCTAATATGCGTTGCGGAACATATTGACTATATACCTTTTGTTCCTCTCTTGATAAGCTTTCGATTGAGGTATAATATATATTTGTAATTAGGGGTAGAAGGGTCCTGCCAGTCCATTTCATTATTCAAAATATCCATTTCATTATTCAAAATTGACTATTTCTTAATTTTCACGCGTATTTCGATATTTAAGTCCTTCGTTACTCCTCTAATATGCATTGCGGAACATGTTGACTATAAACATTTTGTTCCTCTCGTAATAAGCTTTTGAATGAGGTATAAGGTTTATCTATAATTAGGGGCTAAAGGGTCGCTGCAGTCCACTCCATTATTCAAAATATCCATTTCATTTTTCAAAATTGGCTATTTCTCAATGTCCATGCGTAATTCGATATTTAAGTCCGTCGTTACTCCTCTAATATGCGTTGCGGAACATGTTGACTATATACCTTTTGTTCCTCTCTTGATAAACTTTCGATTGAGGTATAATACATATCTGTAATTAGGGGCTGAAGGGTCCTGCCAGTCCATTTCATTATTCAAAATTGACTATTTCTTAATTTGAAGGCGTATTTCGATATTTAAGTCCTTCGTTACTTCTCTAATATGCATTGCGGAACATGTTGACTATATACATTTTGTTCCTCTCGTAAAAAGCTTTTGAATGAGAATGAAGGTTTATCTATAATTAGGGGCTAAAAGGTCGCAGCAGTCCATTCCATTATTCAAAATATCCATTTCATTATTCAAAATTGGCTATTTCTCAATGTTCATGCGTAATTCGATATTTAAGTCCGCCGTTACTCCTTTAATATGCGTTTATGAACATGTTGACTATATACATTTTGTTCCTCTCGTTATAAGCTTTCGAATGAGGTAAACGGTTTATCTATAATTAGGGGCTAAAGGGTCGCAGCAGTCCATTCCATTATTCAAAATATCCATTTCATTATTCAAAATTGGCTATTTCTTGATTTTCACGCGTATTTTGATATTTAAGTTCTTCCTTACTATTCTAATATGCGTTGCGGAACATGTTGACTTTAAACATTTTGTTCTTCTCGTAATAAGCTTTCGAATGAGGTAGACGGTTTATCTTTAATTAGGGGCTAAAGGGTCGCAGCAGTCCATTCCATTATTCAAAATATCCATTTCATTATTCAAAATTGGCTATTTCTTAATTTTCACGCGTATTTCGATATTTAAGTCCTTCGTTTCTCCTCTAATATGCGTTGCGGAACATGTTGACTATATACATTTTGTTCCTCTCGTTATAAGCTTTTGAATGAGGTATAAGGTTTATCTATAATTAGGGGCTAAAAGGTCGCAGCAGTCCATTTCATTATTCAAAATATCCATTTCATTATTCCAAATTGGCTATTTCTTAATTTTCACGCGTATTTCGATATTTAAGTCCTTCATTACTCCTCTAATATGCGTTGCGGAACATGTTGACCATATACATTTTGTTCCTCTCGTAATAAGCTTTCGAATGAGGTATAAGGTTTATCTATAATTAGGGGCGAAAGGGTCGCAGCAGTCCATTTCATTATTCAAAATATCCATTTCATTATTCAAATTTGGCTATTTCTCAATGTTCATGCGTAATTCGATATTTAAGTTCGTCGTTACTTCTCTAATATGCGTTGCGGAACATATTAACTATATACCTTTTGTTCCTCTCTTGATAAGCTTTCGATTGAGGTATAATATATATCTGTAATTAGGGGCTGAAGGGTCCTGCCAGTCCATTCCATTATTTAAAATATCCATTTCATTATTCAAAATTGGCTATTTCTTAATTTTCACGCGTATTTCGATATTTAAGTCCTTTGTTACTGCTCTAATATGCATTGCGGAACATGTTGGCTATATACATTTTGTTCCTCTCGTAATAAGCGTTCGAATGAGGTATAAGGTTTATCTATAATTAGGGGCAATAGGGTCGCAGCAGTCCATTTCATTATTCAAAATATCCATTTCATTATTCAAAATTGGCTATTTCCTAATTTTTACGCGTATTTCGATATTTATGTCCTTCGTTACTCCTCTAATATGCATTGCGGAACATGTTGACTCTATACATTTTGTTCCTCTCGTAATAAGATTTCGAATGAGGTATAATGTTTATCTATAATTAGGGGCAATAGGGTCGCAGCAGTCCATTCCATTATTCAAATTATTCATTTCATTATTCAAAATTGGCTATTTCTTAATTTTCACGCGTATTTCGATATTTAAGTCCTTCGTTACTCCTCTAATATGCATTGCGGAACATGTTGACTCTATACATTTTGTTCCTCTCGTAATAAGCTTTCGATTGAGGTATAATATATATCTGTAATTAGGGGCTGAAGGGTCCTGCCAGTCCATTCCATTATTTAAAATATCCATTTCATTATTCAAAATTGGCTATTTCTTAATTTTCACGCGTATTTCGATATTTAAGTCCTTTGTTACTCCTGTAATATGGGTTGTGGAACATGTTGACTATATACATTTTGTTCCTCTTGTTATAAGCTTTCGAATGAGGTATAAGTTTTATCTATAATTAGGGGCTAAAGGGTCGCAGTAGTCCATTCTATTATTCAAAATATCCATTTCATTATTCAAAATTGGCTATTTCTCAATGTTCATGCGTAATTCGATATTTAAGTCCGTCGTTACTCCTGTAATATGGGTTGCGGAACATATTGACTATATACCTTTTGTTCCTCTCTTGATAAGCTTTCGATTGAGGTATAATATATATCTGTAATTAGGGGCTGAAGGGTCCTGCCAGTCCATTCCATTATTTAAAATATCCATTTCATTATTCAAAATTGGCTATTTCTTAATTTTCACGCGTATTTCGATATTTAAGTCCTTTGTTACTCCTCTAATATGCATTGCGGAATATGTTGACTATATACATTTTGTTCCTCTCGTAATAAGCGTTCGAATGAGGTATAAGGTTTATCTATAATTAGGGGCAATAGGGTCGCAGCAGTCCATTTCATTATTCAAAATATCCATTTCATTATTCAAAATTGGCTATTTCCTAATTTTTACGCGTATTTCGATATTTAAGTCCTTCGTTACTCCTCTAATATGCATTGCGGAACATGTTGACTCTATACATTTTGTTCCTCTCGTAATAAGCTTTCGAATGAGGTATAATGTTTATCTATAATTAGGGGCAATAGGGTCGCAGCAGTCCATTCCATTATTCAAAATATTCATTTCATTATTCAAAATTGGCTATTTCTTAATTTTCACGCGTATTTCAATATTTAAGTCCTTCGTTACTCCCCTAATATGCATTGCGGAACATGTTGACTCTATACATTTTGTTCCTCTCGTAATAAGCTTTCGATTGAGGTATAATATATATCTGTAATTAGGGGCTGAAGGGTCCTGCCAGTCCATTCCATTATTTAAAATATCCATTTCATTATTCAAAATTGGCTATTTCTTAATTTTCACGCGTATTTCGATATTTAAGTCCTTTGTTACTCCTGTAATATGGGTTGTGGAACATGTTGACTATATACATTTTGTTCCTCTTGTTATAAGCTTTCGAATGAGGTATAAGTTTTATCTATAATTAGGGGCTAAAGGGTCGCAGTAGTCCATTCTATTATTCAAAATATCCATTTCATTATTCAAAATTGGCTATTTCTCAATGTTCATGCGTAATTCGATATTAAAGTCCGTCGTTACTCCTGTAATATGGGTTGCGGAACATATTGACTATATACCTTTTGTTCCTCTCTTGATAAGCTTTCGATTAAGGTATAATATATATCTGTAATTAGGGGCTGAAGGGTCCTGCCAGTCCATTCCATTATTCAAAATATCCATTTCATTATTCAAAATAGGCTAACATGTTTAACCCCGTCACATTATTTATGTATGTTCCTGTCCCAAGTCAGGAGTCTGTAATTTAGTGGTTGTCGTTTGTTTATGTGTTACATATTTGTTTTTGTTCATTTTTTTTAAATAAATAAGGCCTTTAGTTGTCTTGTTTAAATTGTTTTACATTGTCTTATTGGGGCCTTTTATAGCTGACTATGCGATATGCGCTTTGCTCATTGTTGAAGGCTGTACGGTGAGCTATAGTTGTTAATGTCTGTCATTTTGGTCTTTTGTGGATATTTGTCTCATTGGCAATCATACAACATCTTCTGTTTTATATTTCCTCATTTTTATGCATATCGTGGCATTTAGGTCCTCCGTAAACCCTCTTATGGTCATTGCGAATCAAAATATAGCTATAGTGTCACAGTCAATTTTTTTTATATTTTTTTCACTATTCACCGCTTCAATTTGAATAATGAAACATAAACCATTTCATTATTCATTATTCATTTTTTAATATTGAAGAGTGAATAGTGAACTATTTCATTATTCATTATTGAATAATGAATAATGAACTATGAATAATGGACGTACTTCAGCGCGGTTTCACTGACGGTGATAGTTTCTGTCGTAATCAAGGCTTGTTTTTGTTTTTCCGGATTATACACTTTTTAAATAAGGTTAATAAATACTATGAAAGGGTCGTCAGATTTGTGTCACTGACGGTGATAGTTTCTGTCGTAATCAATGCTTGTTTTTGTTTTTCCGGATTATACACTTTTTAAATAAGGTTAATAAATGCTATGAAAGGGTCGTCAGATTTGTGTCACCTACTGTTACATGCATTCTTAACTGACTTAAACACTTCTTAAGGATAGTCGTATGTTATCACGAATAAGACAAACATTCTCACCTTTCCAGCAGCCACCACTGTAGTAGCCATATCTAGGATAAAACTGTCACCATGGTTTCCAGGAGCTGCAATACTGATTGGATTTGTACCTAAAGTGGTCTTCAGTGAAAAAAAACATTTGAATGAAACTCAGTGATATTCTTTCTGATTTTCAAAAATGATAAAACAAAATAACAATGACAAAAGAAGGTTACTTTGACTTTGAAGTACATTATATAATGACTAATTTGTACAAAAGATAATTCTGGCCATGAAATCCTGTAAGCATTATAATCTTTAATCTTTATATAAATGATTTTTTGGCATCAAATGTTTAATAAACAACAAACACATGTATACTGCATTTTCGGATTGTCCAAACTTTCTGTACTTACAACGCTAGTATTCCCCCTAGTCTTAAATACTAACAGATTTTAAGACGTTTTTTGTTTACATACTATTCTTCTTGAAGTTGGAACCATTTAGATGTTGTCTAGGCTATAAGAACTTTATCATTGATGCTCTATTCAGAACCATTAAACGATTGTTTAGGTCATGTGTGCTTGTCATTGTATCTCTTTTCGGAACTATTCGAGGATTGTTTTCATTATCCATATTTACAATTGCTGCTTTATTCGAAACTATTGGGGAATGTCTTCACTTTCCCTACATACAAGTATTGCTCTTTTTTGGAACCTCTATAGAATTGTCAAAATTGATTATAAATTCGGAGGAACCAGTTGAATATTTTGACAGAAGAAGGATATACAGATAACTCGAGCTCTTATCATAACTAATAACTTAAGCTTGAGAAATCCTGGGCGATATCCTGCTTGACCAGTATCTGTGTACTATCTGTGTACTGTCTATTGTCAACTGATAACTTGCCGAACTATTTTCTTGTTAACTTTAACCTTTTAAGCATTATTCTGGTGTTTAAATGGAATACAATAATTTGATTTAGTCAACTTAATCTACTTTAACTGTCGACCTGTAAATTTATAAATTGTTTCTTGTATATTTTAAATATTTGTCTTGCCCAAGTCTATACAAGTGTTTCAATGTACAAAGCCAGAATTATAGTACCATATCTTCTACTTGTCTATTTATATCGACAATAATTCCCGTGTTTATTACATTGGAACCATTTCTGTACTTGCCCTTGTCCCTATAGTGGGAACTATTCCTGTTCTTACCTTTGTCCCTCTAGTGGAAACCATTCCTGTACTTACCCTTGTCCCTCTAGTGGGAACCATTCCTGTACTTACCATTGTCCCTCTAGTGGGAACCATTCCTGTACTTACCCTTGTCACTCTAGTGGGAATCATTCCTGTACTTACCCTTGTCCCTCTAGTGGGAACCATTCCTGTTCTTACCCTTGTCCCTCTAGTGGGAACCATTCCTGTTCTTTCCCTTGTCACTCTAGTGGGAACCATTACTGTACTTACCCTCGTCCCTCTAGTGGGAACCATTCCTGTTCTTACCCTTGTCCCTCTAGTGGGAACCATTCCTGTACTTACCCTCGTCCCTCTAGTGGGAACCATTCCTGTTCTTACCCTTGTCCCTCTAGTGGAACGTTCTGTTCTTACCCTTGTCCCTCTAGTGGGAACCATTCCTGTACTTACCCTTGTCCCTCTAGTGGGAACCATTCCTGTACTTACCCTTGTCCCTCTAGTGGGAATTATTCCTGTACTTACCCTTGTTCCTCTAGTGGGAATCATTCCTGTACTTACCCTTGTCCCTCTAGTGGGAACCATTCCTGTACTTACCCTTGTCCCTCTAGTGGGAATCATTCCTGTACTTACCCTTGTCCCTCTAGTGAGAACCATTCCTGTACTTACCCTCATCCCTCTAGTGGGAATCATTCCTGTACTTACCCTTGTTCCTCTAATGGGAACCATTCCTGTACTTACCCTCGTCCTTCTAGTGGGAATCATTCCTGTACTTACCCTTGTCCCTCTAGTGGGAACCATTCCTGTACTTACGTTTGTCCCTCTAATGAGAATCATTCCTGTACTTATCCTCGTCCCTCTAGTGGGAATCATTTCTGTACTTACCCTTGTCCCTCTAGTAGGAACCATTCCTGGACTTACCCTTGTCCCTCTAGTGGGAATCATTCCTGTACTTACCCTTGTCCCTCTAGTGAGAACCATTCCTGAACTTACCCTTTTCCCTATTGTGGGAACCATTCCTGTACTTACCCTTGTCCCTCTAGTGGGAACCATTCCTGTACTTACCATTGTCCCTCTAGTGGGAACCATTCCTGTACTTACCCTTGTCCCTCTAGTGGGAACCATTCCTGTACTTACCCTTGTACCTCTAGTGGGAACCATTCGAGGATTAGTATTACATAAAGCTACTCCCTGTAAATGAGTACGAAATAAAATAAATAATCTTAAATATAAATTGATGATAAAGAATAATGACAAAAATGACATTATTGTCTGCAACTGCATGTAAAAGGAAACAGCTGAAATGATAGAGAAGCAGACCTAAAAAAAAACACGGGAAATACCAATTTAATACTTTCTAATCATGTATTTTTAATGCAAAATAGTTTTTTTAAAACAGAGAAAAAAAAAAAATCATTCGAAAAAAAAAAAAATATTAAGGAGTACATACACTGTACAGCAATTGTTTTATATTAAATAAGGGAAAGTATACATGTTTGGCTTTTATCGAGACTAAAATAGAAACTGTTTTTGTTTTTACCAACACATGTACATCAATTAAATATTGAAAATATAATTTACCACAAATCCTTGTTCCATCGCATACGTACTGTACCATCCTGCCATACCAAAGTGATTTGCTCCTAAAATCATAAAAAAATAATGATTACATCAATAAAAGAAAAAGCAGCCTTAACGCCTATCAGTTGCGACCGAATAACACTTTTAAATGTAATTTTATATGTTTCTTTAATGTCTACGTTGTTGTTCGCAAAAATTAAGAAGCATATAGCAAGTTATACAACATAAAAAATAAGCGCAAATATACAGTAGAAGAAAAATATCAACACGAAGTTTGCAACAAGTGAACTGAAAACCAGTATCGCATTAATCAACTAAAAGTGCATTTGACTCAAATGTATAGGACTTGGCAGTCTACTGCTAGTGGCCTTTTTTATCCTGTGTGTCAGCAATCTTTTAGTCAACATGTATGTGTTGACATTAAACATTATCGAAGCGATGTATCTTTTTTTGTAAATTAACTGTTAATTAAATGCCATGATAAGCTGAAACAATATTCTCACCTCTACACGTGACAAATCCAATTCCAGCTTCTTTTGCTTTTTTGATTGCAATATCCATACAGTACCGGGCAACATACGCACCTGAAAATATTTTTGATGGAAATAGTACCTTCAGAGAAGCATTGAACTTTTATGAAACCAGTAATTATACGTGAAATTGGTGTACTAGACTTCAATCGATTATTTTTAGGATTTAAAATCAATTTGTATTAGGCTCGTATGCTTGTTTACATTTAAAATATATTTTCGCAAAATATAGAAAGAATTCAGAAAGCAAGGCACTTTTATTGAATAAATGCATCAACTAAATGACTATGATTCATTGGTTTGTTTATTGCTGTCTGTTAAATTTGCTTTCGTTAATTGTTTTGCCATGACTCAGTCCGTTGGTTTTCTCGTTTGATTTGTTTACATTTGGTCACTCCTGTACCTTTATATTTGATTATACGATATGCATCTATGTTATTTGATCACCAATACATGTTGATGTCTTATTTCCGTATTTTGAAAAAGTTGCGATTCTGTTCATTTTAACAATAAGTGTCCTTTCCCACTTATTGGGTGTTATTTTCTGTGTAGTAAAACATTCATATTTTCTGTATGTTTTGTATATTCGAAGTAAGACGATTAAGTATGATTGCCAAGAAAACAACTATTCACAAAAAGCATAATATTAAATTAAATATGAATAAAACTATAGATGCCACTAAAGCATCAGAAACCAAACGCACGTTCATAGTATCCGTGATCACCATCAGTGTTATTTTTGTTTCATGGTTTAAAGTAGGTTTTAGGGCTTTGCCTGTAATATCGTTTCTGTTTTATGACTAATATTTTCAGACTGATCACTTTGAATGTACATGCTTTTAAAGCTCTACGAAAGTGCACCAACCATTGCAACTTTGTTATGATTTATTCTAATTAATGACCTATACACAGATAAAATGGTTGATTGACAGTTTGTCCCTGTTGGCATCACTTGCCTAGTCCATCTAGTACTCCTGATTAATTGATAGGCCATCACCGCAGTCGTAAGGGAGGTCATTTGACTTGATGGGGAAAATGAGGAAAATGTTGATCGGATTAGGGACTTCTTGCGAGAAAATTGATATGCCAGTGGCGGATACAGAAATTTTTAAAGGGAGGGGGACACTCACTGTCTAAGAGAGGGGCCACCACAATTATACTCTAGTGATTTCCTACTATATATAATCAACCATATTTTTCTCATAAATGGGAAGAAAGGGGGGGGGGCGCACCCTTGTCCCTTTTTAAATCCACCTCTGTTTCCTAAAGGCAACTTAAAGAAACCTTGATACACTGTTTTGCAGGATGGTTCCGTCTACGTGTTTTGAGCAGGGAAAACTTTCGGCACTTATCTAATAAATTTTCAATATCAGTCAACTTTACAGCTCTCTATCACAGTCGAACTTTTTTTGCTGAACTCACTTGTCGGGTTATATAGATCTGTGTTCTCGACCTGGATATTTATGAAATACTTTTCACTGGACATTTCACAAATTAAACAATCTTTTTGATAAAAAGGGCTGCCACTAAAATAAATAAAATGCAGACTTATGGACACTGTATATGACTTAATTCCTTTATAAACCATAACAAATGTGTTTTTCTGGTTTTTTTTCATTACAGCAATCAACAAAATCTATGTTTATCATATATATATATATATAATATAATTTGTATTGATTATTCTGCTCTTCATACCATAGGCGTCTTGATTGACAAATAAAACAATTCTTATTCTATTCTTCTATTCTATAAGAAGATGTGGTATGAGTGCCAATGAGACAACTCTCGTTCAATTTCATAATTTGTAATAGTAAACCATTATAGTTCAAAGTACGGTCTTCAACATGGATCAATGACTTACAAGCAAGCTATGAAGGGCCCCAAAATTTAATAGTGCAAAAGAATTCAAGCAGGAAAATCTAAGCTCGAATTCTAAGACAAATGTGTATCCCGAGGACGAAATTAAGAATGTGACCAATGACGATAACATGTAATTTCCTTGCAATAATTGATTCAATACAGTCAACACAATCTTAAATAACTTACCAATTAAACTATTTCCGTCTACAAGTGCCGTTCCTATTGATTCTTTAATAACTGTTGGTTCTTTGTCTTCTACTGATACGGCCCCTGATCTGATTTCGTCCATATATTTATCTAAAAGAAGTTACATTCAAAATGAGTATGTCTTACAGTTTCCACTCAACATCACACATACCGACAATTCATAAACTGATGCATTAATTCAATAAATGTGAATCAAGGCCAGAATATACATTTTGGTACAAAGGTTGGATAAGGTCAACATTTTAATTGACGTATAAAAAAAAATGATTTCGAGATTTTATAGCATTACTGCTCTTTATTATATCTTACATCTAAAAATCAGGTTGGAAGACAATACAAACACAAGCATTAGCCTTTCAAAAAGGTCTAGTCGACTCTTAGCTGATGAAAATGGAAAATGCTCTCGCTTTGTAGATTAATTCATTTACTAGAATAGCCACGTGAGGTCACACGTTATGAAGTAGTATATATCGTTTAACATTGTTGTTTACGAAACTCCAGAAGATTCGACTATTTATAGATAAAAGTTACCTGTGTACCATTATCATGAATATGCAATATTAATGACCAGGCAAAATCTAATTGCTAAAATAGAGAGGACAAATCCGATACTCTACGGGATTGAAGGACATTAACTAGGTTTGGATTGTCCTAACCAATCAATAAACTTTGTTTATTCACGTCTCGTAATATCTTCCAATCAGGTAGCAAGAAAAATTCACGCACTGACTGTCCATCGTTCAATTCTTAATATCGACTCCTTGGAGTCTATAATGAAGGTTTATCCCCTAACGTTTAGTCCTACTAACAAGTACATTTTAAAAAGTAAAGATGTGGTATGGTTGGCAAAGAAACAACTGTATTTACTAGAGTTCAAATGAAATGGATGTAAGCAATTATAGACAACCGTACGACCTTCAACAATGCGTGTATTTCTAATTGTTGACAATGTATTAAAAAAAAAGCGGTGGTATAATTCCCACATGAGAAAACTCTTAACAAAAGACCAAATGCCACAGAATTTACAACTAGATTGTTTCTGCCTAAATTAGCATTATATATGGACTAGATATTAAAGAACGAAAAGAAGACCGAGACTATTCTAAAAAAGATAATAAATTTTTTTTTTCAACAAAAGTATTTTATAAATATCACGATCAAAATTTAAACACGTATATATGTTCAGTTGATTCGTTAATACATTGCAAAATAGAACAAAATACAAACAAAACAATAGAGACTTCACATTGTTTGGTAGTTAACTCCGTTAAATTTAACACCTCATTATTGAAATAAGATACTAGGTACCAAGTAATATGACTCCATGACTATAGATTCCTCTGTAATCTGCCGATACCAGTATATCTGCAACCAATGATCCACGTGCTGGGGTTAATCCAACAGCTTCCAATGAGCTTACAATAAAATTGTGAACATTATCCTTTGGAATTACAATTTCGAAACCCTCCATGTTTGACTATAGTCCAGTATGTAGGACAGAAGTTCATTAAATTAGGATGATATGATAATACATGTACAAATGTATTATACCACTTAATGACCCAGACTCTTATCTATGGACTATAAAGTCTACAATACATTTAGTAAAGTTACTGTGGGGTATTAAGTCTACAAATAATAAAAATACAAAGACAGGTTATATGTTTATTTTTTTTCTGTTACGAGCAAAATGATACGACAGAAATTGCAACGGATATAGTCATGAACATGTTCTAGTTTGATTTTTTTCTCCAGAATATTACATACGTTCAATGCTGGCTGTATATTGGAGAATCTTTTTAAATGAAAAAGGTAAAACTGTAAAATTGAGAATAGAAACGAGAAAATTGGCAAAAGGAACAACAACCTAAAAAAAAACCCAGAAAACAGACGAAGGCTTCCAATGTGTCTTCAACACAGCGAGAAAATCCCACAAACCTGAGTGAGGCGGGTTTCAGTTGGCTACATAAAAATGTATATTAGTTCAACTAAAATGGAAGTCACACTAACTCCGAAACATATGGTGTTTCATGCTTGGTTAACGAAGTTTGAATTAAACTTTTCTTTTCAAGATGCAGACATTTATTTATTCTGAATTTTGACAACATTATCTTATATTCATATATGTAATTTTTTTAAACACAGAATTAATATTGTTTATTTGTGTTATTTATTTTCCCTTTTGTATACAGTCATATATTGAACGTCTATACTCCCCCAACTTTAGCTTTAAACTGAGACATAATTTTATTTGTATTCTTTGATACCATGGGAGGAAGAGATTTTCGAAGAAAAAACATCATCTACCAAACAACCCCCCCCCCCCCCAAAAAAAAAACCCCCAAAAAAAACAGTTTAAAATACTGTCTATACCGATTTTGTTTCTTCCAATAAACTAAAAAAAAAAAGTAATAGGTACCCCCGCACAAAAAAAAAAAAAAAAAAAAAATGATTTACGTAGGTGCATTATAATGAATCACTTTCATCAGTATATTCCTATTCAAGTAGTGATAATTTTTGAAGTCATGCATACCCACAATATGACTATGACCATGCACCTTTTGTCATCAATTTTTATTAACAGTATCAGCAGGAGATTGTCTGGTATCCGTAGTTGACAAAAAAGGCAATTGGATAAATAAAAGAAAAATATTGCAAAACGTAACTGTTTGAGAAATGTTTAAATAAAACATCACATACATGTATTGCATTAAAATTCATTATAAGTCTGTGACACTATTTTAATGCCTTTTTAGTTATTGTAACCTACTGTGTTTATTTGACAAACTATTAAAATTTAGGCTTAGGCAAGAATCACAAACATGTAAATGCGATAGGAACTTGGTCTTTTAATATATTTTGTAGATTTAATGCCTAAATGAAAAATTTTAATTTTAAGTTAAAGAAATTTTAAGATACACAAATTATTAAAGACCCAACGGTTGCCTTCGGCTGTTTTCTGCTGTTTGATCGGGTAATTGTCCATTTGACACATTCCTCACTTCCATTCTCTATTTTATCTCAATGCATGTTTTAACCTTAACCAATATGTCCTTTTGTTGGAATGTTTTTATGGAAAGAATGTTACATATTCTGATTGTTTAAAAATGAACCAAAAATACTCCAACAATTGAATTCGATACCATAAAGATGCATTTATTGTATCCTCTTTTAAGAGGAGTCTTTATTACCATACGCCTTTACTGATTCATTCGTAGAAATGTTATTTTTTTCGATATTGTCGTTAGAAAAGAAAATGTATTTCCGAGAGCTCAATGCTTCTTGAATAACCTGCATCAATTACGATCTTGAACCCAGACTTTGAACAGTCAAATAAAGAACATTTAAGAGCATGATTAGCAAGAAGGGCGCACAAATAACAGCAGTAAACACCTTAGTTTAAGCATACATAGTGATACATCACTACAAAAATTGCAAATTCCATTGACTCTTTTTCACATCAAAATTGTTTCCAAACATTTCCCTAATACTTACTGCAAACTCCCAATATGATAGTGACATGAAACGTGCGTGTTCCAGAACACAAATGAATGGAATTTATAGACAATTATTGATCACCGTACGACCTTCATCAATGAGCAGCTATACAACGTAATAGGACACACACATGACAATATATTAAACAACCAACTAACGAAAAACTAATCTGACACCCTCAGGTAGCAAAGACAACCACTGATAATAATGCTTATGAACCTACAGTTGCTTACTTCATTTCATTTGTTCTCTAATGGAACGATGTCTCGTTCGCAATCGTACTGCATCTTCTTATGTTTGTTTGTATATTACTCATTTCACGTCTACGCAAGATCTATCAGAAGCACTCGATTCAAAACTGGTCTTACCAATTGTATGCATAAGGGGGAAAAATCTAAGTTTTTGTTTATTGTGATGGGAATGGATCACCGTTCGTCAGTTCGTTCTTATGTCTCAATTTTGTCTTCGCTACTGCTCTTAAATACCTGGCAGCTTCTGACTATCTGAAAAAGTCAAACGAAAAGACAAACACCGATCATGCTTTGACATGACTTATATCAGTTCAAGGAAATGATTCCTCTCAACCTTAATAAATGCTTATGAAGGTGTAAATCAATGTATAAATGAGTCTTCAAAAACTCAAAGAAAATCAACAAAGGTTAACTGGCTTAGTCCTCATCAAGGATACGATTTAAAAAAAAATTCTTGAATTGTGCTGGACTTCAAACTTTCAAAAAATTCCTAATGAAAACTTTTGAAGAACAATATTTTTTTACCCAAAGGAACTTAATTTAAATAAGTTTAATTAACACGGTAATAACTGTCCTTTCCTATATTTAGATATTTCAGGTACACTGGAAACTCCACAGTTAAACTTACGACAGAAAGTAAAATTGAGAATATAAATGGGGACTGTGTCAAAGATACAACCCGACAAAAGAGCAGAACACAGCAGAACTGGCCGTCAATGGGTCTTCAACACAGCGAGAAAATTCCGCATTCGGAGTTGGGTTTCAGCTAGTCCTCTACAAAATGTGTACTAATTCAGTGAAAATGAACGTAATAATAAACTCCAAAACATATAAATGAACCAAAACTAAAAATCGTATAAGACTGACAAAGTCCAGAGGTTCCTAAATTGGGACAGGTGCAAAATACAGTAGGGTTACACATGTTTAGTTAGATCTCGACCCTTCCCTATACCTCTAACCAATGTGGACAAACTAAACACTAAACAATACGCACAGTAAAACTCAGTTTAAAAGAAGTTCGATTTCGATATCAGAAAAGGTAACAAAAGAAACTAAGCATAGTGACAATGATACAAGGATACATGTAAAATCCTTTTGTAGAAAAAGTTGTACAATGTATTCCTTTATAATTTCGTTCTTTAAACTCTGATCCATATGTTATACTATTTTAGTGATTTTCGATCTCTATTGTTAATTTTCCCCTTTTTTGAACGGTGCTGTTCTTCTTGCATCATCTTACAGTATTGATATATCACATCTCGTTTCATATATGACCGTGTCTATTGTGACGTTTTGGATTTCAATGCACGTAATCTAGGTTTTACTCGTAATTTGTACTTATACACCACTGTCTTTAATGACTTTAAACTATTTTAACCTCGCCTCATTATATATGCGCCTGTCCCAAGTCAGAAGCATGTAATTAAGTGGTAGTCGTTTTTCGCTGTTTCTCATGTTTGGTTTTCGTATACTGTTTTGTTTAGTTTGTTCTTGTGTTGTGCCGCTGTGTCCCTGTCCCAGGTTAGTGGAGGGTTTGGCGCCAACAAACTTGTCAAAGCCAGTCATATTATGTATATGCCTGTTCTAAGTCAAAATAAAAAAAAAAAAGATGTGGTATGATTGCCAATGAGACAACTATCCAGAAAAGACCAAAATGACACAAACATTACCGTACGGCCTTCAACAATGAGAAAAGCCCATACCGCATAGTCAGATATAATTGGCCCCGATAAGACAATGTAGAACAATTCAAACGAGAAAACTAACGGCCTTATTTATGTAAAGAAAAAAATGAACGAAAAACAAATATGTAACACATAAACAAACGACAACCACTGAATTACAGGCTCCTGACTTGGGACAGTCACATACATAAATAATGTGGCGGGGTTGAACATGTTAGCGGGATCCCAACCCTCCCCCTAACCTGGGACAGTGGTATAACAGTACAACAAAAGAACGAACTATAACTAGAGGCTCTAAAGAGCCTGTGTCGCTCACCTTTGTCTATTTGAATATTAAACAATGGACACAGATGGATTCATGACAAAATTGTGTTTTGGTGATGGTGATGTGTTTGTAGATCTTACTTTACTAAACATTCTTGCTGCTTACAATTATCTCTATCTATAACAGTACTTTCTGTGGAAAATGTTATTGAAAATCTTCCAATTTTAAGAAAATTGTTAATAAAGGGCTGCGCTTTAGCACATGATACGCCCGTTGCTCTTTTAACTCGTCTTTTATGCTTTAAATGAATTTATATGATCAACTAGAAATATATATACAAATCAAAAGGGATGTTACATTAATATATTCACCAAAGTTTCATAAAATCCCCCCTTTTTTAAGTATAAAAATTCATTACTTAAGAAAACGTAAAATCTAAAATTTATAAAAATTGAAAGGGAGCTTATGTCAATTGATATAAACAATTTATCAAAGTTGCATAAAATTTTGTGAAAGTGTTAGTTATTGTCCCAAAATTGGAAAATCCCCCCTTTTTTAAGCATACAAATTCATAACACGGAAATGTAAAATCTGAAATTTATAAAAATTGAAAGGAGGCTTACATCAATAGATATAAAAAATTCACCAAAGTTTCATGGACATTGGTGAAAGCCTTTTTGAGTTATTGTCCGAAGTGTTGAAAATCCCCCTTTTTTATGAATAAAGCCCCATAAATCCAAAACTTAAAATCTGAAATTTATAAAAATTGAAAGGGAGCTTACATCAATAGATATAAACAATTCACCAAAGTTTCATGGACATTGGTGAAAGCCATTTTGAGTTATTGTCCGAAGTGTTAAAAATCCCCCTTTTTCATTAATAAAGCCCCATAAATCCAAAACTTAAAATCTGAAATTTATAAAAATTGAAAGGGAGCTTACATCAATAGATATAAACAATTCACCAAAGTTTCATGGACATTGGTGAAAGCCTTTTTGAGTTATTGTCCGAAGTGTTGAAAATCCCCCTTTTTTTTTATGAATAAAGCCCCATAAATCCAAAACTTAAAATCTGAAATTTATAAAAATTGAAAGGGAGCTTACATCAATAGATATAAACAATTCACCAAAGTTTCATGGACATTGGTGAAAGCCATTTTGAGTTATTGTCCGAAGTGTTAAAAATCCCCCTTTTTTATAAATAAAGCCCCATAAATCCAAAACTTAAAATCTGAAATTTATAAAAATTGAAAGGGAGCTTACATCAATAGATATAAACAATTCACCAAAGTTTCATGGACATTGGTGAAAGCCTTTTTGAGTTATTGTCCGAAGTGTTGAAAATCCCCCTTTTTTTATGAATAAAGCCCCATAAATCCAAAACTTAAAATCTGAAATTTATAAAAATTGAAAGGGAGCTTACATCAATAGATATAAACAATTCACCAAAGTTTCATGGACATTGGTGAAAGCCATTTTGAGTTATTGTCCGAAGTGTTGAAAATCCCCCTTTTTTATAAAAAAAGCCCCATAAATCCAAAACTTAAAATCTGAAATTTATAAAAATTGAAAGGGAGCTTACATCAATAGATATAAACAATTCACCAAAGTTTCATGGACATTGGTGAAAGCCTTTTTGAGTTATTGTCCGAAGTGTTGAAAATCCCCCCTTTTTAATGAATAAAGTACCATAAATCCAAAACTTAAAATCTGAAATTAAACAAAAACGAAAGGGAGCTTACGTCAATAGATATAAACAATTCACTTAAGTTTCATGGAAATTGGTGAAATTGTTTTTGAGTTATTGTCCGAAGTGTGGACGACGGACGGACGGACGGACAGACGGACGGACAACGGTATACCATAATACGTCCCGTCTAAAAGACGACGGGCGTATAAAAATTGACTATGAAGGGCAATAACTCCTTAGGGGGTCAATTGACTATTTTGGTCAGAAATTGACTATGAAGGGCAATAACTCCTTAGGGGGTCAATTGACTATTTTGGTCATCTGACTTATTTTTAGTTCTTACTTTGCTGTACATTATTGCTGTTTACAGTTTATCTCTATCTATAATAATATTCAAGATAATAACAAAACAACAGTAAAATTTCCTCAAAATTACCAATTCAGGGGCAGCAACCTAACAACCGATTATCCGATTCATCTGAAAATTCCAGGGCAGATAGATCGTGACCTGATCAACAATTTTACTTCCTGTCAGATTTGCTCTTAATCCTTTGGTTTTTGAGTTATAAGCCAAAAACTGCATTTTACCCCCATGTTCTATTTTTAGCCATGGCGGCCATCTTGGTTTGTTGGCCGAGTTACCAGACACATTTTTTTAACTACATACCCAATGATAATTATGGCTAAGTTTGGTTAAATTTGGCCAAGTAGTTTCAGAGGAGAAGATTTTTCTAAAAGATTACTAAGAATTACGAAAAATTGTTAAAAATTGACTATAAAGGGCAATAACTCCTAAAGTGGTCAACTGACCATTTTGGTCATGTTGACTTATTTGTAGATCTTACTTTGCTGAACATTATTGCTGTTTACAGTTTATCTTTATCTATAATAATATTCAAGATAATAACCAAAAACAGCAAAATTTCTTTAAAATTACCATTTCAGGGGCAGCAACCCAACAACGGAATGTCCGATTCATCTGAAAATTTCAGGGCAGATAGATCTTGACCAATTTACCCCCCATGTCAGATTTGCTCTAAATGCTTTGGTTTTTGAGTTATAAGCCAAAAACTTCATTTTACCCCTATGTTCTATTTTTAGCCGTGGCGGCCATCTTGGTTGGTTGGGCAGGGCATCGGACACATTTTTTTAACTAGATACCCCAATGATGATTATGGCTAAGTTTGGTTAAATTTGGCCCAGTAGTTTCAGAGGAGAAGATTTTTCTAAAAGATTACTAAGATTTACGAACTAGAGGCTCTAAAGAGCCTGTGTCGCTCACATTGGTCTATGTGAATATTAAACAAAGGAAGCAGATAGATTCATGACAAAATTGTGTTTTGGTGATGGTGATGTGTTTGTACATCTTACTTTACTGAACATTCTTGCTACTTACAATTATCTCTATCTATAATGAACTTGGCCCAGTAGTTTCAGTGGAAAATGTTAGTTAAAATTTACAAATTTTATGAAAATTGTTAAAAATTGACTATAAAGGACAATAACTCCTTAGGGGTCAATTGACCATTTCCGTCATGTTGACTTATTTGTAAATCTTACTTTGCTTAACATTATTGATGTTTACAGTTTAATCTATCTATAATAATATTCAAGATAATAACCAAAAACAGCAAAATTTCCTTAAAATTACCAATTCAGGGGCAGCAACCTATCAACGGGTTGTCCAATTCATCTCTAAATTTCAGGGCAGATAGATCTTGACCTGATAAACAATTTTACCCCTGTCAAATTTGCTCTAAAGGCTGCGGTTTCAGAGTTATAAGCTAAAATCTACATTTCACCCCTATGTTCTATTTTTAGCCATGGCCGCCATCTTGGTTGGTTGGCCAGGTCACGGGACACAATTTTTAAACTAATTACCCCAATGATGATTGTGGCCAAGTTTGGTTTAATTTGACCCAGTAGTTTCAGAGGAGAAGGTTTTTGTAAAAGATAACTAAGATTTACAAAATGGTTAAAAATTGACTATAAAGGGCAATAACTCCTAAAGAAATCAACAGACCATTTTGGTCCTGTTGACTTATTTGTAGATCTTACTTTGCTGAACATTTTTGCTGTTTACAGTTTATCTCTATCTATAATAATATTCAAGATAATAACCAAAAACAGCAAAATGTCCTTAAAATTACCAATTCAGGGGCAGCAACCTATCAACGGGTTGTCCAATTCATCTCAAAATTTCAGGGCAGATAGATCTTGACCTGATAAACAATTTTACCTGATGACAGATTTGCTCTAAATGCTCTGGTTTTTGAGTGATAAAAACTGCATTTTACCCCTATGTTCTATTTTTAGCCATGGCGGCCATCTTGGTTGGCTGGCCAGTTCACCGGACACATTTTTTTAACTAGATACCCCAATGATGATTGTGGTCAAGTTTGATTTAATTTGGCCAAGTAGTTTCAGAGGAGAAGATTTTTGTAAAAGATGACCAAGATTTACGAAAAATGGTTAAAAATTGACTATAAAGGGCAATAACTCCTAAAGGGGTAAACAGACCATTTTGGTCCTGTTGACTTATTTGTAGATCTTACTTTACTGAACATTTTTGCTGTTTACAGTTTACCTCTATCTATGATAATATTCAAGATAATAACCAAAAACAGCAAAATTTCATTAAAATTACCATTTCAGAGGCAGTAACCCAACAACGGAATGTCCGATTCATCTGAAAATTTTAGGGCAGATAGATCTTGACCTGATGAACAAGATTACCCCGTCAGATTTGCTCTGAATGCTTTGGTTTTTGAGTTATAAGCCAAAAACTGCATTTTACCCCTATGTTCTATTTTTAGCCATGGCGGCCATCTTGGTTGATTGGCCGGGTTTCCGGACACAATTTTTAAACTAGATACCCTAATAATGATTGTGGCCAAGTTTGGTAAAAATTGACCCAGTAGTTTCAGAGGAGAAGATTTTTGTAAAAGCTAACGACGGACGACGACGACGACGACGACGACGGACGACGACGACGACGACGGACGACGGACGACGGACGACGGACGCCAAGTGATGAGAAAAGCTCGCTTGGCCCTTTGGGCCAGGTAAGCTAAAAATCAGTTGAAAAAGGCTTCACTCATCAGATGGACAAAAATACAAATGGAAGTGGCCGGGTAAAAGCCTGTTTTTCAGTGGTTGTTGTTTGTTGCTGTACTTTTTTTTCTTTTTTTGTTTATTATATATGCGAAAGCAAATTTACAGATCTAACATTGTTGGGTTGATGTTTAGACGAGTTATATATATATATAGATTGCCTAACAATTTAATTTTAACACACTATTTAGTATGTAAATATAAGAATGTTTAAAATATTTACAAAATGATGAAAATAAACGCAATATTTCGCTAGACCAACTAGCTTTATCAAGCGTGCATCTATCCAGGTGAAATCGGATGTAGATGATAAGAAACTTTTGCAGCTCAATGTATTTGTTGCACTTAACTGCCTTTAAAATAAGAAAATTTTGCAGCTCAATGTCTTTGAGCACTTGACCTGATTGGTTTCCGGCTCCTGTTGTATAGCAGCACGTTTTTTCACAGCTTACAGATTTTAAGAATTTGAAAGTATTTTAATAGTCTGTTTTCCATCACTTTTTAGTAAAGTCACTTGTATATATACATTTATCACCCACGCAAACATTTCACAGCCAGGAATTTTACCTTTTATTGTGTACATAAAGATTCGATCAAGGAGGACTCGAAGACCAGCACAAGTCTTTACACCCTCCAGGACTCAAATGTGTGTAGAAAATAAAAGTGAAAATATTCATACAAAAAGTTACGCACTGAACAAAAAGAAAGCACTGAAAAAGAAAATTGAAGCTGCAGATAGGGAATTCTCAGTAGTTGCGATTGTTAAAAAGGGCAATTTAGTTATTGAATGTGATGCCGGATTATTTGAGGTTTTCAAAATAGAACTTTATAGACATTTTAATGATCCGTCCTGCACAAAAGTTCACTCTATTACTAAAACTATTGACGAAGAAGGTCTGACAGTAGAAGAAAATATCTCTGTAAAACTAGTCAGCCAAAAAAGGCAACTGTATAAAATCAATCTCTATAATACAACATCTCGTATTCTTGTCAATGGCTCTCAGTTCTTAGAGTTTGTGAAGGTTGACCTACCAAAAGTGTTAGAGACTCTGGATCAAAATCCACTACTTAAGAAAATAAATGAAAGTATCAGAAGTGCATGTTTAGCAGGTCTATCTCAATTAGAAACACCAGTAAATCATAATATTGGTCATGATACACAGCCGGATGAAAATTTGGGAATTTCTTCACCAAAATTAAATAAACTGTCAATCTGTGATATATCCTATAACGAACGAACTAAAGATCTCCAATGTGATCATATTCGAGGACCCCCGCTCGACTCTCAATCGGTATCTGAAACTCCAGATGTCAGTTGTGTAGAAATGTGTTCTCTATCTGTAAACACGTCGCCTATAGACATAGATCTACTCCAAGATACAAACTCTGACATATTTTCTAACGACAATCAAATCCTGCTTTCTCCAACAATCTCTGAACTAGCAAAGGATAACGATAATACACTTATTTATGAAGGTCATGGTACTGATGTTACTACATTGTATATCTGAGCCTAAAAATGCAAGAGCAAGTCATTGTAATGTCAATCAACTGTTACATACTGCATCACCATTGCCAACCATTGATAACTCAGAACTCTCTATTCTCGAACAACAGTTAAAAAAGAAGGAAAAGGAGTTAGAAAAATGGGAAAAGGAACTGAAAGAACGAGAATACGACCAAAAAGCAGTTGCAAAACAATTAGCTCTCACCCGTTCGAAAATATTAGCACTGGAAAAAACTGTGACTGATCTAGATCATTCAAATAGATTACCCAAATCCCGTTTTCTAATAGAACAAAACAAAAACCAAGAAAACCAATCAAATGAAACATCTTTGAACACTAGTCCGTTATTAAATCAAGATCATACCTGTAAGTCGTCTCAATACTCAGCAAGACATCATAATGATAATTTTCAAAACTCAGACATTCAAACTCAAAAGCTACTTGATACTCAAATGGAATTTCTGCGAATGCAAGCTACTCAGTCAGAAAGGCAGTATGAATTTATGTCAAGAATTTGTTCTCTGGAGGAAGAGAAGGTTACAATGAAGCATGAAATTGAAAAGATAAACAATAAACTTTTGTCATCAAATAACTTTAATTTACAAAATGTAGCTCAACAAAATGTACATCAAGCTCAACCACATATGAGTCAGCATTTTAACATGGGGAAACCTCCAACTACTGTACCAGTAATTCATCCTCAGCAGTTTGCACCTACTCTAGGCACCTCTGTTATACGACCATATTTTGTACATGTTCCTAAAGCCCAACCTGGACCAGCGCAAGTCTTCCAAATGCACACTAACCAAAATTATGGCCCTACAACAAGGAATCATTCACAATTCAACTCTACGTATAACAACAACAATTTACGACAACAGGGAACTCATGTAGAGACAAAAGCCCATAGAAAGAATTAAGAAACGAACTTAAAAATCTCTCAGAACGTGCCCGAGAGAGCTGAATTTGTGTCCATAAATAACTTTCAAAACAACCCGTTAGTGAGTGCAGTAGATACGGAATGTGAAACTTTACCCACACATCATTTTTTAGAGAAAGGCCAAACATCAAATCATCCGCCGAGGACTCCAGGAACATCCATAAACAACTGAGTCTTACAACATTGAACATTGAGTGTTTTACATCCAATAAGGCATATTTATTAACTTTAATGAAAACAAATTCTGTAATTGCCATTCAGGAACATTTTCTGTATAATTGTGAAAAATCAAAATTGGAAAAATTCTGTTCTGCAAATAATTTGAGTTGTCTTATAAAGTGTATTTATGATACAGATCCGATTTCTAATTATGCAAAACCGCGAGGTATGGCAGGTACAGCAATGTTATGGTCAAATCAAATAACCGAGAAAATTACTGTTCTGAATGAGGGGAGTCATAGAATTAGTGCAGTGACACTTAGTGATGATATTTTAGATTTCAATTTGTATTGTGTTTATATGCCGTGTCAAAATGATTCCATGGATATATTTGAAAGTACTTTGGACGAACTAGGTGAAATTATGACAAAGTATAGTAACTCAGCAACTATAATATTAGGTGACATGAATGCCAGTGTGAATAGGTCAAAGGGTTATCGCCAAGATAAAGCTTTAAAGTCATTTTTGAACGAGAAACATCTGTCCGTGCCAAAGGACTACCCAGAAGAGCATACGTATTACCACCATGGCGGGAAACAATCTTCCCAGATTGATTACATTCTCATATCCTCAACTGAAATAGATAAAATCTCAGATATAAAAGTCATGATAGATGAACCGCCTAACACTTCATCTCATAGGTCAGTTCAAGCAACCTTGTCATGTTTCTTTTTAACAAGAACGACCAAGTCTGGAAAATCGATCTCAACACTGAAGAAAGTGAACTGGAAAAAACTTGACAATGAAAAATATGGACAATTACTTCAACAGAGACTAAGTTATATGTTTTTTGATAATAGTATTTTCTCATTTATCGAAATGAGCTGTGAAGAACTTTTTAATATATTGACTACAACTGCCTTTGAATGTGCACCAACAATTTCTGTTGGAAAAAGGAAACGTTCATGGAATTCTGTGCTGCAACAACTCTGTAAACAAAGCAAGGATGCACATTGGAAATGGAAATCTCTGGGGAGTCCGTCTGACATAAACGACCCTGCAAACAGAAAGCGTCTCGATATGAAAAGAGAACTTAGAAAACTCCAAAGACAATTGAATGCTGAAGAGCGACATTCTCTCTATCAGAACATTATGAATGCTCATTCTGGTGACAATGCCACATTTTATAAAATTATTCGCCGTCAGAGACAGAGTGGAAAACGCCTTCTCGACTGTCTGATGATTGATGATGTTCATTTTGATACACCTGATCTTATTCGTGAGGCATGGACAAATTATTTCACTGACTTATCTACTCCGTCTGAAAAACCGCAGAATCAACAGTACCGTTCTCAAGTTGAGCTAGACCGTATTTTGCTTCAAGACATATTGGAACATGAAGATGAAAAAACTATTGAATTTGATATTGGAACAATTCAAAAAATGTATTTCAAAAATGAAAACGGGAAAAGTTACTGACCAATTTGGAATTTCTGCTGAACATTTTAAATATGGAGGTGAAAAAACAGCCAAAATACTTACAAACTTGATAAATGAAGCATTCAAATTTAAGCGTGTACCATAGTGTTTCAAAGAAGGTATTGTTTCACCGTTGTTCAAAGGTCATGGAAAACCTATCTGCCTACCAAAATTTTATCGACGTATAACAGTTTCTCCTGTAATGGGAAAACTGATGGAATCGGTACATCTTTGTTTAGAGGAACCTAAACTACTAAAGGTACAGAGAAGACTTCAACGTGGCTTTACTGCCGGGGTCAATCCTACTTTTGCAGCACTTCCCCTTACTGAGGCAATCATAGAAGCAAAAGAATTAGGACAAACATTATATACTACTCTTGTTGATGCGTCATCCGCTTTTGATGTTGTTTGGCATGCTTCTCTGCTTAAAAGTATATTTCAAAGTGGAATTTCTGGACAAAGTTGGCAAGTCTTAAATGACTGGTACACGAATATGACCTCTGCAGTTCGATGGGAAGGCAAGTTATCTACTTCGTTTGCTGAACTCCAAGGCGTCCGTCAAGGTAGCGTATGGTCTCCCTCTGTCTACAAACTTTTCGTTAATCCGTTAATAAAAAAGTTAGAAAGTGACAGTTTGGGTTTTAAAATTGGAAATGTGTTTGTGTTACATGACACCTCTGGGTTCAGTCCATTTAAACCATGCAGTTCTGAGCCCATAAGTGCGTATGATGTCTGTCTTGCAGTTTTTAGACGATTTCCAATAATTGTTCTTGTTGCCTCAGGATCCTCAATGCTCTTCAACTTTGTAATTGTTTGGCTTTATAAATATTTTGATATGAGCGTCACTGATGAGTCTTATGTAGACGAAACGCGCGTCTGGCGTACTAAATTATAATCCTGGTACCTTTCATAACTATTTGTGGGTACTCCAATGTGTGCAGACGATCTGCTACTTATATCTTCAAAACCTGATGAACTCCAGACTATGATTAGCTATACTGCCCATTTTGCAGAGACAGAAGAATATAATATAAGTAAGGAAAAAACTAAAGTTATGATATGGAACTCATCTTTAAATTGCAACCTTTGGAATCAAATGGAAAAGTTCCACATTGGCTCAGAAACATTAGAAACTGTAGAAAATTATAAACATATAGGAATTGATAGAGACTATCGTGAAGTAGAGGCAACAAGAACAATTATTGGAAATCGTCTAAAAACTGCAAGACAGACATCATACGCACTTATGGGCTCAGGACTGCATGGTTTAAATGGACTTAACCCAGAGGTGTCATGTAAACTATGGTCAACGTATGTGGTTCCACGTTTGTTATTTGGACTTGAAATTGTAAATCTTAGTGCTAAAGATATTTCCCGCTTAGATATTTTTTGTAATAACTTTCTAAAACAAATTCAAAATCTACCCGCTAGAGCCTCCAACGCTGGAGCTTCTCTATTTTTAGGTCAATTACCTATTATTGCACTTCTACATAAAAAGATTCTGATAACGTTTGGTACCATAGCTAGAAGTGACTCTGTCGAAAATGATCTTGCTAAGCGTCAACTGTCTACAAAAGGAAAAAACTCGAAAAGCTGGTTTATTAGGGCTGACAAGATTTTGAAACAATATAACTTACCGTGTGCCTCAGAGGTTTTACTTAAACCAGAGACAAAATACAAGTGGAAAATGAAAGTAAAAAAGTGTGTTGATGGCTTTTGGTCCGAAAAACTGTTTACTGAAGCCAAATCAAAACCGTCATTACGGTACTTAAATATCAAAAACTGTAAAATTGGTGTTGTTAATTCTATATAGAAAAGTGCTGGTTCAGAACAAATGTGTATACGTAAAGCCTGTTATAAGATCAAAATGCTTTTGGATACATATATTCTACAGTACCACCGTTCAAAATTTTCAAATGGTCAAAAAACTTCAATTTGTCCGCTATGTGAGGAAGGAACTGAAAATGTAGAACATTTTCTTGTCGTATGGTCTGCCTTAACAAGTATTAGAGACATCTTTATCTCAAAGCTTTATACAGTTGTTGTACCAAAGATTGGGACCGCTTCATGGACTGACATATGCGTTAGCAACTCGAAAATGATACAATTAATCTTGGACTGTAGTCTTTTTGAGTGGTACTATGTGTTAGAGAAAAATGACATAAATTTGGTGGAATCAATCACTAGAAGCCTGTGTTACTCGCTCCATGAAAAGCGTAGTGCGCTCCTTGAAAGTAAATAAGCATTTAAAAGTTGTAAGGTTTACCAAACTCATAGGCTGTAAATAGATAAAAAAATGTTTAAAGATAATGTATAGTGACTGGAAACAGATGTAAATATAAAGTAACAAATTTTTACTGGATGAACTTCAAGGTTCTCCTAATAGAGGAGGGATCTACAGAAGGTAACAGGTAACAGGTAACTTGAATTAAGCTGCTTTGAAAATAAGAAAATTTTGCAGCTTAATGTATATGTTGCACTTGGATTTAGCTACCTTAAAAATACATAATTGGTAGTTGAAGTTAGCAACGTCCATTGGCCAATATTACGGAATAAAGAGGACGAAGCTTGGTTTTAAATTATTCTTTATCTTTCCTGTATCTTTTTTCGTCTTTTTCGTTAAGACCATCAGGTTCTAAAGTGTGGAGTTGGTGGATCCAAAAGTTTTCTCTTCTCCTTCTCGCCGTGGTGTCCCACTCGGAGTTGACTTCTATAATTTGGAAAGTAACATTATCAAAAGGATGTTTCGTTGAACGAAGATGTCTTGTGAGAGGACAGTTTTTGTTGGTTTTGTACGATGAACGATGGTTATTGAGCCGAATATTAAATTTGTCCATTGTTTCTCCCACATACTGAATGCCACAAGTGTCACATGTTAATATATAAATTGAGTTCTCCGTTTTACAGTTGGAATTAGAGTAGATGGTATAATTTTGTTTAGTAACGGAGCTGATGAAAGAACTGCTTATATTGGCAGCTTTACAACACAAGCAATTCCTTCGACCACATTGTTTGTAGCAACCGGGCGATGGATTAGGCTGCTTTGCTAATATAGATGTCACTAATTTGTCACGGATGTTTTTAGGTCTCCTGAAGGCCATGACTGGTGGTGATGAAAATACTTTTTTAGATTTAAATCATTTTCTATACTTTCCAAATTATAGAAGTCAACACCGAGTGGGACACCAAGGCGAGAAGGAGAAGAGAAAACTTTTGGATCCACCAACTCCACACTTTAGAACCTGATGGTCTTAACGAAAAAGACGAAAAAAGATACAGGAAAGTTAAAAGAATAATTTAAAACAAAGCGATGATAAGTTGGTTTACAATATACGGCTTTGATCGATTCTGATGAAGGAAAAAAGAGAAAAGCCTTTGGAACGTATCGAGATATATCACGTGTTGTTTTCATCTATTATCTGTTTGAATTTGAGTGCATCTAAAATTAGAATTTAAATGAAAAAAAAAGCCTTTTTAAGCCTTTGTTATAAGATGAGTTTTGACAACCATTTGGTCAATGAAAGTTGAAGCGGATGTGGGGTTCGTATTGCTCAGTTTAAGTTCTTCCAAGTGCTCCATGAAACCGCTTTTTAAATTATTAACATCTATTTTATCAGCAATCAAAGATGGGCTTTAAAGTTATTGTGAAACTGCCTATTCTAGTGTTGGCGTGAATCAGATGTGGATACTGAAAAATTCCAAAGATCTTTTAGAGTACATACAATCTAACTCTCTTTCATCTTGTAATAGTATTATAACATTTGACTTTTCTACACTTTAAACAAGTATTCAACATTTCAAACTTAAAGAAAAATTGAAAGAGTTGGTATTGCTTTACTTCATAAAAAAGAATGGCCAACGAAGATAAAAGTATGTTGTCTTGGCAAGGGATAAATCCTACTTTGTAAAGGATCACTCGGATTTAAACAAAAATTCTCTTAAACTGACATTATTCAGTGTAAAAGAATTGTACCCCTCTTCTTGCCGACTTGTTTCTGTATTATTATGAGGCTGTTTTATACAGGAACTTCGTAGGAAGAAAGATAAGAAGTTAGCAATGTTCTTTAACAAATGTTTAACTCTACTTTCCGCAATATAGATGATGTTATTCACTAAATAATTTAAATTTGGTGACTATGTCGAATGCATCTATCCCATTGAACTAGAGATAAAGGATACAACGGATACAGTTAAGTCGGCCTTATATCTTGACTAACATCTAGAAACTGACCATGAGGGTCGATTGAAAACAAAATTTACGACAAAAGAGATGATTTCAGCTTTCGAATTGTGAACTTTCCAATTCTAAGTATCAACATTCCAGCAGCACCTGCATACGGTGTATATATCTCCCAATTGAAACGATATTCCCGTGCTTGCATTTCCTATCATGATTTTCTTGATAGAGGGTTGTTGCTCACAATGAAGCTATTAAATCAAGAGTTTCAAATAGTGAAGTTGAAATTATATCTTCGTAAGTTTTACGGACGCCATCACGAGTTGGTTGACCGATATGGAATAACCGTTTCACAAATGATATCACATAATTTCCTTACGTCAACTACAATCCCCTTCCCTTTCGTGAATGTGACCTACCGAATTAGACTATTTACCGGATTTGTTATAACATAAGCAACACGACGGGTGCCACATGTGGGGCAGGATCTGCTTACCCTTCCGGAGCACCTGAGATCACCCCTAGTTTTTTGTGGGGTTTGTGTTGTTTATTCTTTAGTTTTCTATGTTGTGTCATTTGTACTATTGTTTGTCTGTTTGTCCTTTTCATTTTTAGCCATGGCGTTGTCAGTTTATTTTCGTCTTTCTTTCAAGTTACCTGTCTTGTGTTTTGTGTACTGTTCTTTGTCTGATTTTCCTTTTTAGCCATGGCTTCATCATTTTTGGCTTATTTGTTTAAACATCCCTTTTATATCTTTCGCTTTCTTCTATTTAGACAAATTATAAGTCTGGTATCTTTTTGATGATTTTTGTTGTGTAAAGCAGACATACGACACAATATATGAGATAAATAAAACGTATGCAGATGCCACTATTCGAACCTTCTCTTACTTTTAATTTCTTATTATCATTTTTTCTCACATTTAGTAAAGTAGTATGTACCTTTTTGTTGAATACTATGAATATACTTCATATTATTGGAAATGTGAATGTGAATTATACCAGTTTTGTGTATCTTTTCCTGTTTTCTTGAAGCAGATAAAACATGTATAACTAACAACTTAAAAAGCATAGTCATTTATATCAGAATAGTATTACCCCTATTTTAATCTTGAATCTTGGTTTTGGATAGACTTTGTCAAAACTGATCTTTAAATCTAATTCTACGTTCTCATTCTGTTTAAGCGTCACCAGAGCAGAAGTATTCTTCGGTACACCTACAAACAATAAAGAATCCCAAAAATAGGCTCGTTAACTTGAAAATCTCAAAGCTGGTCATTAATAATATAACAAAATCTCCAGTTTGTTTATTTTGAAATGCTGTTCAGTGTTTACAAGTTAGTGTTATATATGTTTTATTGTATATGTTATGTGAAATTGCATTACTATTAGTTCATATCAGTTTGAAGACTATTTAGACTCTATCCCCTATGTCATTGTCCAATGAACTAGTTAGAAATTTTATATTAAGTGTATGCTTAAGTCAGTTTGATAAAAACTACATGTGATAGATAAATTTTCTGTTGTATAAGTTTGCATCACTATCAGTAAATATTAGTTGGACGACTTGTTGATCCCCTGTCTCCTAGGAATTTGTTTAGTGACTTTAATAAAAAAAAAAATAATTAGCAAATTTGCTGCTATAATATTAAGAATTTTATGTCGACAGGCGTGACTTTAAAACGACAAGTATAACCAGCAGATGTAACTGATGTAAGGGGTTTATGCATAATTTTTGTCCAATATATAGAAAGGTATAGAAAGGTATTTCTAGAGGGTTATCGTAAATGTTACAATTTTTTCATTACATTTGTATTATGTTGAATGTATTTTTTTTAGGAAATAGTGACAATGTTTCAAGCAAGTACCCTAAGAGTTAGTGTGACTACATTTGGTCACATTTGGTTGATTATACAAAGAAATGGAAGTAGAACGACGAAGGGCTAGGACAACGGAATCAGTAGTTTTAATATGTGTGTATTACATATTCTTTATGCATGCTAAACATATATCCATAAATCAAAGAAAAGTTCTAAATCCGTTCTATGTTCCGCAAATTATTCTGTTTTCAAAATAATTTTCAAACTTTCATTCACAAATTTTACCTATAAAATACATTACGTGTACATTTTCGGTTAATTAGCATTAAAAATATTACCTCTCATTTTATCAATGACTTTATTTTCAGGCCAGGTCAGGTCAGGCCAGTCGACAGGGCAGAATTAATTTGCTTGTATTCACTTCCGATTGTTTCGAATGCATATTTAAATTTCAGTTGCTTTCCAATTTCTGCATATTCGCGCTTTAGAGCTACTTGCAAATAAAGTCAGGACGTGGTTAAACGTCATTCGACTTTTGTCATACACTGTTCATTAATGGGTAAAGTCGTGTGTAGCATGTGTAAAGTACAGTTCATTATCGGTTTACAAATGCCCAGAACTGTTTTTCTTTATCACATTTCGTCCAGGATAGTTACATTCTGGTAAACACACATATGTAACTACTGGTTTAATTAAATGATACTACTGAAATCCATTTTTTTCAACTTTGTTTATTCAAGCCGCACCGAAAAATATTGTGTGCTACTCATGTGTGTCAGCATAATTGAAAGCCTATTATTATTGTGGATACTTTTTAAAATATGAACTATGTCAATATAAAGCACAGTAGCCATTACTCGTGTACTGCCATTAACTATAATAGTTCTTCTGTAAATAGAGGGGAATCGATGGCCGAGTGGTCTAAATATGTGAGCTTTAGTATTACTAGCCCGTCAGCACTGAGATTGTGAGTTCGAATGGAGCATGTCGCAGGTGCACTTGACTTCAATCTAAATTTACTGGAAGTATTAGTTTTTCTATAGAAAGATCAGTTGTTCTTTTTGTCATTTGATTAGGGACTTTCCGTTTTGAATTTACCTCGGAGTTCAGTATTTTTGTGATTTTCTTTTTTTTTCTCTGGCATGATTGTGTTGAAAGTATGGTTAAACACCAATAAATCAATCAATAAAGCAGTAAAAGACATAGTTTAGATACGTTTAGGTTAATGTATTTTTACATAATGGAGGAAAAAAATGATGTGTACATTATATATCGCTCCTATAATAGCATACCAATGGAATATCGATCATCCAGTATTAACATCTGACGGCTAGTTTCGAATCCGAACGAACACCAATATTCCCTGTTGACATCATTTAGGTCAAACTGCATAATTACAATAGAGAAGCTTTTGCAAGGGTCTTCAGCTCTTACGTAATATTTAGAAGATATAGTTGAATGACCATTGATTATTAATGTGTTTCTGTCAGGTCCTGCATCCCATCGCCGTGTGACTGTCTTGTCGCATCCTTCTTTTCTACCAACCATGCAAGTAAGCGTAACGTTGTGACCGAACATAACAGGATTTGTTTCTCTTTGCCATCGAACTTAAAAAAAGCAATTGGGTATAAAAAAAAAGAAATTAAAAACATATACAGAACGGTTGCAGATATCAACAACTTTAATTTATATGTTATAATATGACAACGATAGTTATGTTAATATTACACCAAACAAACAATACATTTTGATCAAATTTGTAAATGCAACAGGTAATTTTATTTTGTTTAGAATGAAAACTTATCACTACAATTTGATTAAGAAATTCACATGCAGATGGACAAATAGCTGGCTATGAAGTACATTTGTATTTATATTTTTTGAAACTGAGTATGACAGTATGTTATTCACAAGTGTAAAACAAATCTAGTTTATCATATGTGTACAAGAGTGACAGTCACTGCTTAAGTATATGTTGGTGTTATCGTTGTTACGTTGCTTTTTTTAGTGATTGGTTATATCGTGGATGTCAGTTAAACAGTAGGTTAACATATCTTTGTTTTCAACTTAAGTTTATCATAATAATAATAATAATAATAATAGTGATTACACATAAAACAATAACGCAGTATTGATCAGATCTCGTAGTACTTTCTCTATTATAGTGTTTGATTAAGTAAAAAAATAATAATAGTATTATTCTAAATACTAAGCATTTTCTTATCTCAGGAATATATAACCTTAGCCTTATTTGGTACAGTTTTGTGGAATTTCGGGTCATCAATGCTCTTCGTTTTTGTACGTGTTTGGCGTTTTAATTATTTAGAACTGAGCGTCACTGGTGAGTCTTATGTAGATAAACGCGCATCTGGCGTATTAAATTATCAGCTTGATACCTTTGATGACTATTTATCGTCAGTCTTTAAAAATTACAACAGAGGCTTCTGTTTTACATAGTCAATGCTAGACACAAAAGTCTTATTAATATATCGATTGACAATTTTAATTATAAGATAAAAGTGAACACTGTTTGGCATTTCGTGTAACAATCTTTCTACAGTGCAATACTCAATAAACCTTTTTGACAATTGTATCCACCACGTGTACCAATAGCAATATACGAGAAAATATAAATACATCATTAAAGGTTTAATATTATATTGTCACCACTTACGATTGTCCTACAAGGATTTTTCAAGTTTCAGTAGGCAGAACAACAGCCTTTTCGGATGAAGCAACTCTACCACAAATTTCTCTTTCTTCAAACAGTTATTACATAATGTATAATGATGCAAGCATTACGACTGTCTGTATGTGATAATGTAAACATATTACCTGCAGTTCCAACCGAGACTAGATTCTGTATAGTAAAGACAATGGTAGGTATCTGAATATTCATTGTACCAAAACCGAACCGAAGATTGCAGAGTCAACTATCAATCTACCAACAACAAACAAATACAAATAAATAACAACAATTTTCAATTGTGATTGCAAAATGTTTATATTATTAATCATGGTGAAGTTTTCTTATTTCTTTGAAATATCTACTCTTATTATCTGTATCATTTGAAAAACTCGACAATAATTTAAAAAAACCCAAACTAGGAGGTTTTTTTTAATACAATATGTTGAAGGTTTGATAAGAGATGCATGTTTGTTCATTGTGTATATGTAATGTTACTACTAAAATTCCGAATACGAGTTTTTTTAGGGACGTACGAAAAAAAAAATAATTCATCATATTTTGTGCATCTATCTTCGTGTTAATATAAAAATGACATGGATAATTTCCACAACTTTATTGAAATAAAAACACATTGTTGAAATAAAACACTGTGTTAAACAAAACAGAAACATTATTTCTGATAGAACGATACCGTAACCTAGTACTGAATTCATGCAATTGGTTGACTGTTGGAAAATAGACCAGTCAAAAGCCGGGAGAGAATTAAACATGTGGTTTTATCATTTATTATATATAGAACTGTTTACTTCTCAAGACAGTATATGGCTGTTGTATTGTGGTAATATTGGTGGCAAAAAAGGTAGTCATCAAATGTTGCCGGTCTATAATTGTTTTCGCTTTCATTTCAGTTGTTATTCCGTGTGTGCTTATAAAAGCTTTTACACATATACATGTAATGTAGATATGCTATGTGGTGGTAAAAATGTAAGAACAAAATATGACTGCTCTTCACAGAAGCATTTTGTGTTTAACATTAAAATAATAAATGATGGACCATTTTTCAGTTAAAACGAAATATCTACAGATTTTTAAACTACTTCGCATTGTTTTTTTTTTAAATTTTGAGTTCAAAGCTGCAGTTTTTATTAGAGCATTTTCAAGTGAGTTGTGCATACATATACCACAAGGCGCTGTAGATATTGGTCACATCTGAATACATTTTGAAAAAAAATAATTTAGCTTGATTTTACTGTGAAATTGGAAATTGTTTAACACAAAGTCATGTTTTTCTCAAACTGTTTATGACGTCTTTACACGAAATCCATTGGATGTTGGATGTGTACGGATTGATAATTTAGTCTTCGATTCATGACTTTTTTATTAGTTGTTATAGGCTTGGAAGTAGCTCTCAGTTAACTTTGAATACTCTCAGAGCTGTACCTAGTGTCGTTTTGTTGTTGGAATGTACAAGTACTCGTCCACTTTATTTTCGTCAATCTGATGAGTTAATATAAAAAGAAGATGTGGTATGATTGCCAATGAGACAACTGTCCACAAGAGACCAAACTGACACAGACATTAACAACTATAGGTCACAGCACGGTCTTCAATAACAATTCACACGAGAAAACTAACGGTCTTATTTATATAAAAGAATGAACGAAAAACAAATATGTCACACATGAACAAACGACAACTACTCAGTTACAGGCTCCTGACTTGGGACAGGCACATTCATAAATAATGTTGCGGGGTTAAACATGTTAGCGGGATCCCAACCCTCCCGCTTATCTGGGACAGTGGTATAACAGTACAACATAAGAACGAACTATAAAAATCAGTTGAAATAGGCTTAACTCATCAGATGGACAAAAATACAAGTAGACGTGGCCGGGTACTTATACAATGAATAGATTTTTGAATAATCCTGTTTTCAAAATTTACGTCCAATCAAGTCGTTTTAGTCAAAATTTTGAGAAAATGATTTTACAAGAATCATGTACATCCTTTATCATTTTTGTCTTTTCAAATTTCTTAGATATGTTTTTTTTTTCAATCATTTATAACAAAAAAGTTGAAATAATATGCAGTTTGTTCATAAAACTGAGAAAAATCACAAATATACAAATTGACAGCATGGTAAATTTGACACAAAAAAGCACAAAAATATGATAAAAGTTTCTTCTATAAACACATACCTATAGTTTTTGTAAGTTAAATTTATTCAGCTTGGCCCACTTTATCTTTATTGAAAGTATGAAAAAAAGTTAAATAGCATAATTGTGATTTTTATCACGATAATAATTCAAAAATATTGCCGAGTTACACGGTTCTGCCATATGATTTTGATGACATTTTTTTCGAATAGTAATATTACGAATGAATTCTATAAATGAAGGAGTCATTGTAATAATACGTGCTTGTTTTTTTTTTAAAGACTAATGAAGTGTCCAATTTGTTACAGATACAGGCCTCAAACACATTTTGTAAATTCCTGTTTATGGTGTATTGTTCGGCCTATATCGTGTTTTGTCGAGTTAATCGGTTCACTTTGGTCGATCGTTGATCCAATGATTAAAACGTCCAGTTTATTTTTTTGCAAATTGTCCGGTGTTTTTTTTTTTATAAATAAAATGTTGACAAGAATACATGAATGTGTTGCGCTTGAAATTGACTTTTTTTAATTTGAAAAAATCATGTTACGAAAAACAATAATCATATTCCTAAAAAGTAAGTTAAACCGCACTGATTTAACGATAATTGTCTGCTCTGAAAACATTTCAACTAACCTGGTGTCTTTAAAACCACGTATCAGTATTAAAAATGCAACATAAACTGGACAAATAAACCAGTCAAAAGTCTAGGTATTTATTTTGGGTATGATAATAAGAAATGTCAAGTATTGAACATAGAAAAAATCTTGGATAAAATTACAAAACTTGTAGAAAGATGGTCGAAAAGAATTTAACATTGCTCGTAAAAATTTTCATTGTATAAACTCCTTTGCTACCTAAGTTAACTTATTTTGCTTCTAATTGTATTATTACTAAAGTTAAGTTGCAAATCATTAACAATATAATTTAGAACTTTGTTTGGAATGGAAGAAAAGATAAAATAAAGAGGTCAATATTAAAAAGAAATTATGCTGAAGGGGGCTTAAAAAATATGGATTCTTATATAATGTCAATACATATAAAATGGATTAAAAAAATAATACAATCAGAAAATGCTAACTGGTCGGTGATGCCTAAACTATACCTGAATAAGTTTATCAAAAAAAATGCTGATTTTCAAGATAAATATAAGAAACATAAAACTAATTGATAAAAAATATGGAACAATACACCACTATTCTATCAAGAACTGATAAAATCATGGATACATGTAAATCTGAATGAAGATAAAAATAATAAAATATGTAAATTTTTAGAGATATATGGGGCAAAAGTTTGATAAAATATAAAGGACAATGTCTGTTTTTTGACAAATGGATTGACAGTGATATTCTATTTATAAATGACATAATTGATAATAAAAGAAAAATATCAGAAGGAGTAATCATTTTGAAACTAAAAAACAAAAGTAATTGGATTGCTGAATTTTCAAAAGCTTACAAAGCCATACCAAATCATTGGGAGGAGAAGCTTACAACTGGGAGATCATTCAAAACTAATTAGACTAGGAGACCATGAGGATATACTGGGCATTAATAATAAAGATATTTATAAGATGGTGCAAAGTCGAATAAAACAGAAACACCTTTTGATTTTTTGAAATTGGAAAATATGTTACATACAGGAAATATAAATAGTGAACACAAAGACACTATAAAGTTCACTTTTGAATACTTAAAAGATAATAAGATCAAAATGTTCAGGTGGAAATTAATGCACTTTTATGAAGTAGTTATAGAAAATAGAAATTTATTTTATGGCTATGTATAAAATAAGGCAAGTTTTACTGTATATTCTCCCTGGATATCAGTAATAATTGTATGTAGTAGGGATACTCGATAGAATGCTGTAATTAAGCGATTTGTTAAAACAGCAAAGAGTGCAATAAAGAATTTATGAATGTTAAAAAAAAAAATATACGCTGAAATAAATAATCTTTAAGCTTTGATATTTCAAACAATACTAATAATGTACATGTGTGTTAATAACAGCGTACAGCTCGAATATATAATTCATGGCTATCGAAGAGTTCAGTAGATATGTAACAGGCATTTTGTAAAATTAAAAAAATTTCAAGTAATTTATTAAATCCCTAACCATGACAGACATTATACAAAATGACTAAAAATACCTAGTCAACTTGTCAAATGACTGAACATTTAAAATAAAATTCAACAAATTGCTTGTTCAGTTTCGTGTAAAAGAAGGACATCAAAGAGATGCATATGACGAAATGGACAAAACACAATATCTTGCAAAAAAACCCAAAACTAATGCTTCGGTAGAAATTATTTATTCTCTAAAACCCAGCTTGGAAGGTTTGATATGTCATATATGTACGTATGATATATTCTTTTTACTGAAACTACGTTAAATGCGTACTCACTCTAGATCTGTATTTCAGATACTTGCAGTAGATTTATAATTGTTTTGTAAAAATGGCTGACGCATTAATTGTTCCGTATAGAGAAAAAAAATAACAAGACTTTTTAGAAATTCTAGATTTTAACAGTAAATGATTGAATCCTGTTTGTTTGCATTCCGTTGCAAAAGAAAGGAATTTATCATGGTGCTTTATTGATTTTTGGCCATATATCGCACTCGCTTGATTATACTATTAATCACAGTGTAAATGTAGCATTTGGATATTATTTTGGTTAAAGAACATAAAAAACATATAGACTAAGAACAGACAACAGCAGGTCACCAACAGGTCTTCAATGCAGCGAGAAATTCCCGCACCCGGATCCTTTAGCTGGCCCTTAAACAAATATATATACTAGTTCAGTGATAATGAACGCCATACTAAACTCCCAATTGTACACAAGAAACGAAAATGTCTGTCCCAAGAGATTGTAGATTTAGTAATGATTTTGGTTGGTTAATGCCTGATATATATGCTTTTTCATTAATAGTATTGCTTAATTTAGGATGTCAGTTTTCGCGTTGGGATTTGTTTTCATCTTTTTTTATTTATTTCAGTGCATTTTATAGACCACTTGAAGGTATGGTTTTTTCTCATTGCTGAAGACTGTACAGTGACCTTTAATTGACAATCATACCGAATCTCCTAATACATTAACAGATTTCACCGCTGCATCAGTGTGTCACGCTTCGTCTTCTATCGAGAGAGTTATATTGTTTATTTAAAGCACGAAGCTTATCAACCTTTTTTAATACTTTAAATTTTACTTTCAAGAGTCGGGAAACATCGTAAAACACGAGTATAGTGGTGGAATAGGTTTCTCTTTTGGTTTGTCAAAAGAATGATTGATCCTTCCTTTCAAATATACAGTATTATCATACTGGTTTAATACAGTGTTTTCGTGCTTTAAAAAACGGTTTTCTTTGAAACGTTTCAAAATACGTGCAAGTTGACAAATACTTTTTTTAGCCTATTATTTTTTGTTCACCCGATAACAACATGAACCGCCAAAAAATCACGAACATATACATATGAATAAATTCAAAAAGGCCTTCTCAATTCAATGAGAAGAATATTTATATAGTTTCTGTAACTCTCATTATATATAGATTCTGACATTTGCAAAGGTATAATAGCTTAAAGTTTATGAAATTCAAGTATTGCAAAGGCAAATATAACTTTTATAACACAAAATTATAAAGGGTTGATGAAATAATTTTATCACAATTATAAAATAACAATCTAAGGTTCAAGCATCTATTTCACGTCTTACAAGAAAAAAGTATGTTTAGTGAGATTTTCATCATATTCATTCGAGTAAAAACCGTGATCACACATGTCACACTTGAAAAAAACCCCGGTCAAATAACTAGAACAAAACATGATCCCAGCCGGACAATATTGCTACTGTGATTCTTTACTAATTCAAATCTGATATGAACGACCAATATACATTTTAAATATCTCTGTCAAAGTCTAAATATATATATCAATATAAACAGTATTATCACGTCCTATTTATAATAAAAACATGTTTACTGACCTTGTTTTTGATGAAGGTTATTCATTTTTGTTCAAGTGTAGATTAGTTAAATGTGATTTCTTTATGCTTTAAAAATCCATTATTAACTTTGCCTGAATAGAATGCAATTTATTTGTAAAAAAGTGATTCAAAATCCCAATACACAATTTATTTGTAATATGTAATTATATCTGACATAGTATGGTGACTTAAGTATTCTTGTAATCGTTTAAATTTGATCATATGTTACCTATATGTAAACTTAGTTAAAGATACGGGTTAAAAACGTTTATAAAAAACATACATGTAAAAGATAGAAGCAAATTCGTTTTCAGATGTACATGTTTCGTATTCTTCAGGTAGACAACCATTCAAGAACACGAAAATTACTATAGAAATATATGATGATATGAACATTTTAATTAAAAAAAGAACGTTTCTCAAAAGAGAGGTCCTGGCAATTTTAAAAGTTATTATTGGCCATGTTTTAACTTTCAGAAACTGCGAGTTCTCTCAAACATGTACTTTATCTTTTCAAATGAATTTACTTTTTGTAACTGATTTTATAGTTCTTTCTTCTGTTGTACTGTTTCAACGCGGTTCAATGTTATATGGAGAGTTGGACATTCACATTGCGATAAGACGTGTCACGGTACTTGTCTATCCCAAATTCATGTATTTGGTTTTGATGTTATATATATATATATATATATATATGTTATATATGTTATTCTCGTGGGATTTTGTCTATGTGTGTTACATTTTAGTGTTATGTCGTTGTTCTCCTCTTATATTTAATGCTTTACCCTCGGTTTTAGTTTGTTACCCCGATTTTGTTATTTGTCCATGGATTTATGAGTTTTGAACAGCGGTATACTACTGTTGCCTTTATCTATATGTGCCTGTTACAAATTAGGAGCCTGTGATGTAGTGGTTCTCGTTTGTTAATGTGTCATATTCATTTCGTTTCTTGTTTTGTAGACAAATCTGGCAATTAGTATTCTCGTTTGAATTGTATTACAATAGTCATTTCTGGGATCAAGGACCTATAGTTCATAACTTCTACGTCATTTGGTCTATAGCGAAGAGTAGACTCATTTTCGTCCTCCTACAAATTTATCGAAAAACAAAGTACAATCCCAACTAATTCTTAAATCGTTATTACTACAATTGGGAAAAGGGGTATGATGATTGAAATCAATTTTGAAACTCCATGTAAAATTCACAGTCGATAGATAACATTAAACTAGATTAATTCTTTTCTATTTAAGCAAACAAACGTAGGATATTCAGTTATGTTTTCTTATGTTCTTTTTAGCTCACTTAACCCAAAGGGCCAATTGAGCTTTTTCTCATCACTTCATGTTCGTCGTCCCTCGCCACTTAAAGTAAACAAATTTCTTCACTGAAACTAGTGGATCAAATTTTAGCATGGGGTATCTACTTTAGTTTAAAATGTGTTTGAAGAGCCTGCTTGCCCAACACCATTGAAAATGTGGCTAAAAATATTACAAAAAAATATGATGATTTTTTTTTTGTTATTTTGAAAAAAAGTTTTAAGTTTAAAAATTTGACAGGGCAAGAAATATTCAGAGTGTTAAAATAAACCATTTACATCACCACAATCAAATGCTATTTATAAGGATTATTGCATTCAAATGACGCAAATAATCAATGTTTTGGTATTTTCCCTTGTTACCTAGAATCTCATAATAGATAGAGAGAAAATATAGCAAAATGATGAGCTTGACAGGATTTTTTTTAGACTTAAAGAAGATTTCATCCATTTTCAGATATTTTCCCAATATCTTAGAAATAAAATAGATAGAGAAAAAAATAAAAAGCAAAGGTGCAACAAGACTATTTCTACATGAAGTCTTATTGTCGAAATCGTTATTCGACTTATTGCACTTTATTGACAATCTTCACCTATTTCTATGCAACAAAGAATATAGCTGTGTTTTATGATTAGTTACCCTTTTTTATATATAAAATACGTATTAACCAAAATTGATAAGTGATTGTATTTTTATTTGAGTTTAAAGTACTAACAACAATATTGTGTTTGCAGAAGCTTTTTATCAGGTGCAAAAGAAAAACCTAAAACACAGGTTTAATATTATGAATTGTCGTTATTTCCTTTGAAAAATAGCAAACAATTGTCATCTTTTGCATATACTGCTGCATTACACAAGGATGCATACATCCTGAAGACTTATCTGCTCCAAATTTAACTGTAAGCATTCATTATTCAGGTATTATGATACTTTAGAATAATCGAATATTTATAAATCTCCCATATATATATATATATATATATATATATATATATATATATATATATATATATGTTTTCAAAAAGTACACTATACAAAGCTTTAACCGAATCTTTTAAATGTCTATACAATAAGTCTGTAAAGACTTTGAAAACGTTTGACCGATAATAAAAAGATCAAGGTACGTGACTGAAATTTGGTGCAAATATATTTTATTTGTAATTATTTACATGCATTCTGAACAAAATGAAAAGTCATGCTTCACTAATTAACTTAGAAGTCAATAAGTTAAAAACTTCTGTTTCGTATCTTATTCTTAAATATCAAAGAAAACATACCGTTTTACATTTTACTGCTTACTGGTTTACATTGTCCGGACTGTTTTGTAAATTTATTCTACTATTGATTAGAAAGTCAAATTTTAAAGAATGAAATTGTTAACACATAAATTTGTATCGTTTTTTTTTTGTCATTTTGGTGGAATAAAGCAAGAATTGAATCCAAATGGCAATATTTCAAGATATACACATAAGTTCATTTTAGCCCGAAATTTGGGGGTACCCTAGCGAAAAAAAAATCTAGCAGATACTTGAACAAAATGTTTGGAAATAATTCTTCATTGAGTTATCTCTCTTTATATTTCTGAGACGGGTTGTAATCCACTAGTCTACTGAGACTCAATTTCACTGACGACTAAAAATGTTTGTAGTTATACTTATACCTACCGTTTATTTTTTGCAAAATATTCCAAAGAACATTTAATGATAACATGTGCAGTTGTGATGCGACGACCCAATTTTGGGGAAAAATAAAAATTGAACTGCAACAGGTTTTACGGATTACAATAATGGAACGATCCGGAAAATGTCAAAGGTGTCTCACACAACGCAAAGGTATTACATTGGGAGTTTAACAACATCAACACCAACATCAGATCAGTCATATAAGCCCAATTTATAGATGGTACATGTATGATTATGTGTTTCGTGTCAACCCCTGTAACAAACTAGTTTTTTCAAATCCGTCCTCCATGCATGAGCCAGCAAATCTTATTTTTGTTGTAAGAGTAGTTAAATATTCAATATATATATGACTTAACGTGCAGAACAAATAAACCTATTTGGAAATAAGACATTTCAGTGCGTATAAAACTTGAAACCAAATGCCATCGCCTTATCATAAGTTGTGTCCCCGAGGGTATCACCAGCCAAGTACTCCGGTACTGGCATGCAAATACGGAATTTTGTGTTATTAAATTTGCTGTTACAAAATGTTGAAAAATATTATAAATTAAGGAATGTTTCTCCCTCATGCAAAGCTCTGATTCCTTTCACGGATTTGGCTATACTTTTTGGAACTTTGGGATTATAGCTCTTCATCTTTTATATAAGCTTTGGATTTTACATATTTTGGCCACGAGCATCACTGAAGAGACGTGTATTGTCGAAATGCGCATTTGGTGCAGAAAAATTGGTACCGTTAATGTTATTACTACTACTGGGTCAATGCCTCTGATGTTGGACTGTTAGTCCCCGAGGGTATCACCAGTCCCGTATCCAGTACTCTGGTACTTGCATGAAAATACGGATTTTTTGTGTTATTAAATTTGCTGTTACAAAATGTTAAAAATTATTATAAATTAAGGAATGTATCTCCCTCGTGCAAAGCTCTGATTTCTTTCACGGATTTGGCTATACTTTTTGGAACTTTTGGATTATAGCTCTTCATCTTTTATATACATGTAAGCTTTGGATTTTACATATTTTGACCACGAGCATCACTGAAGAGACATGTATTGTCGAAATGCGCATTTGGTGCAGAAAATTTGGTACCGTTAATGTTATTACTACTACTGGGTCGATGCCTCTGCTGTTGGACTGTTCGTCCTCGAGGGTATCACCAGTCCCGTATCCAGTACTCTGGTACTTGCATGAAAATACGGATTTTTTTGTGTTATTAAATTTGCTGTTACAAAATGTAAAAAATTATTATAAATTAAGGAATGTATCTTCCTCGTGCAAAGCTCTGATTCCTTTCACGGATTTGGCTATACTTTTTGGAACTTTTGGATTATAGCTCTTCATCTTTTATATAAGCTTTTGATTTTACATATGTTAGCCACAAGCATCACTGAAGAGACATGTATTGTCTAATTGCGCATCTGATGCAGAAAAATTGGTACCGTTAATGTTATTACAAAAATAAAATTACACAAGTTTAACTTGTAAGCAATTATAATGTCAAAGTTTCAAAATCAATGAATCATTTTTAAGGGATGGGGTTATATATTCTGATTCTCCATGGAAAAGATAATTGGTTATTCTAATTCAACTGCATACACTCAAACTACAATTGTCATAAAAACAGCAATAGTAATGAATATTTAAGATTATACATTGCAAAGACGGATTTAGGGTGTGATACAATTGGTTGATTATATAGGGAATAACTGAATCATGACTGTCCCGTCTTAGGCAGTCAGTGGACCCTTTCTCATGAAACTTCCCGGATTCGCAACTGCATGTTGTACATATACAAAGGGGAACGTCATTCAAAGCATTATTATTTTTTGTTTCATTGCATTTAAAAGAAAAAAAGGATATTTGTAGCAAATAAAACCTAGATTTTTATAGAAAATCCACAGACTTTAAAAAAGACATTTTTGTTATAAAATTCTAAACATAGATTACTCACTTGTCCTAGCATTTATTGTGCAAAATAAGTGCTAAAAAAACTTAAGGTACCCTTATGTAGATTCATTGTTGCTATTTATAGAAAATCCACAGTCGTTTTTCAACTACATAGATGCAACGGGAGATACATCTATCATTACATCAAGTGGTAAAAAGTTCATGTATGTTCCGGAAAAGACCTAATTAACAATAAATCCAGTAATAGTGGTCGACCAGAATGAAAACCGGTAATATGAATCAGTAATATTCACTGTAAGTCCATTCGGACTGCTTATGCCATCCGTTTTAATTAAGTTAAGCAACTGTAATAAACCGTTTAATAAAGAACAAAAATGTATAGTAAGATCGAACTATACGAATCGTTGATTTTACTATGGATATTTAGACTTTCAATTTTTTTTTATAAAGTTTTTGATTTTTAAATTCAAGTTTGGTGGAAATTGAAACTAACATGCTTGGAAAAAACAAGTTTTTGTTTGTTT